>NC_070606.1:43817500-43892500 GCF_027172205.1 Podarcis raffonei | reverse complement strand
AAAGTCAACAGTCTAGACCAAACCAATGAAATCATCACCTTTGAAAGATCTAATGACATCATACCATTTGAATTCCAAAATTCAGCTCATCCTCAAATTCACCAGAGGTGGGCAAAAAGCTGCTTCTCACAAGTGCATATGCAAAGAAAAGGAGGCCCTTTATATCAGAGACCACAGTAGAGAAATACTGGGAATTCATAGGCTATTTATACATAAGCACAAAAATAATATCTATTATAATTCCTGCCAAACTGCCTTTGCTTTCATTTTTGTACATAGAATCAAATTTTCATTTGCTCTTACTTTGGACATTGCTGCCCCAAGTGCACCCCTTTCCACCTTCAGTTTAAACTGTTGCAAGACTCCTTCACAAATTAGCTCCTTTGCAGCTAATTGCCACTGTTCTGGAGGACATTTCCCCTTGTGGGTTCCATTGAAATGAATGGGGAGATGTTCAAAGAGCACTACCATGCTATAGAAATTCTCTTTTAACTGCTCCTAAATTTCTGCTGTAATGGGTCCTCATGACAAGATTGTTTAATGTCAGAGGTGTAGTCCCCTGGGCTCCTTTTATTTATGTTTCAGACTGGCTCCTTTGCTTAAAAGTATGCACTTGTAAAATCCATTTTCTTTCACATACCTCTTGATTGCACTATAATTTTTATTCTTGCTTCATCAGCAGTCATTAGATTTACAACTAAGTACAAAAAAACCCCTATGTTAAGGTTATGACAGGTACAAAGGCAAGAAAATTCAAAGTTAAAGGTGAAAGACCATCCTTGTTTCACTGACATTGAATCCTTTATTCCTTCGTATGGGAAAGAAAAACGGCAATCTGATGTGTCCAAGCATCAGCCAGATATACTGCATGGCACCAGATATAGTCCGTGTTGCCACTGTAAAAGCTTCAGGTTCTGACCAGTCTGCCAAATTCCAGTGTACTCAGACGCTGCCCTCAACAACCCCATTTTCAAGGATGGGTGTCTCTTCGGGGGAGGCTGCCAAGGAAAGGAAGTAGTGCCAAATTATTTGGCAGATTTGTGTTTCACACAAATAACCAGTTCCCGAATTTTATTGGCAACCTTAATAATACTTTCTTGGGGGAGCGGGGAGGAAGAGAGAGAGAAACATACCACCATACTGCAAAGCAATAGGTTGGGAGGGAGGGGGAGATTGCTAAATTGTTGTGGGCCCCTTTCCAGAGGTCCATAGTCTGAGGCAATTGATCTAGTTTAGTGGGAAATGGGAAGATAGGACTTTGTTCCCTTGCTGCATGTTATCAGATACACATTTTAACTGTAGCCACAATGTTGCACCTCATTACCTTTCTGGTGCACTAACCTGCTTCCGTGGTACCAGGTGCAAAATGAAATGCAGGGAGGGGGGGTTAAGGCTCATGAAGTGAACGGCCAAACAATCATCTCCAGTGACTTGTAATTTTGTCATTACCCCTTCCCAGTGAGTACAAGACATGGCCTTTCCTCAGTGTTCAGAATTCTGAGAGATTATGAAGGATAGTCTTCATTTTAAAGTGAAAGGGACCCCTGTTAGGTACAGTCGCGGATGACTCTGGGGTTGCAGCGCTCCTCTTGCTTTACTGGCCGATGGAGCCAGTGTACAGTTTCTGGGTCATGTGGCCAGCATGACTAAGCCGCTTCTGGCGAAACCAGAGCAGCACACGGAAACACCATTTACCTTCCCACCGGAGTGGTACCTGTTTATTTACTTGCACTTTGACATTCTTTCAAACTGCTAGGTTGGCAGGAGCAGGGACCGAGCAACGGGAGCTCACTCCGTTGTGGGGATTCGAACCACCGACCTTCTGATTAGCAAGCCCTAGGCTCTGTGGCTTAGACCACAGCGCCACCCGCATCCCTTGTCTTCATTTTAGGAGGATTCAATACTACCAGGATGCCCTTCAAGCAAGTTCAAGTTTCATCAGAATCCCTTCCTAAAGTCCTTTAGATTGCCAGGCCCAGACCATCTATGCCTGTGAATCTTGGCAAACGGGTACAGTTAGGAAACATAAAGTGAATTTGGGGGCAACTAAAAACGTGTGAGCCACTTCCCTTGAGAAATATTCCTAATCCTATTGAAATTCTTGTGCTTGAATAGGATCCTCCAAGCATTCCAAGTATGCCTTGAATTTTGCCACAGGAGAAATTCAGTGGTAATTCTAGAACAAATCTGAGTCTATTAAGGGAGGGGATTGTATGTGGATGGTACAGGGACATTGCATTGAAGGCAAGCACATACATTCACGATTGGTTTAAAATAATAATATAGTGATTCTAGGAATTAGGATGGACTTCTTATATCACACTAGATATAATTTGATTCCCAGCTCTTGGAAAACTGAGGCACGAAGAAACTTTTGCCCAAGAAGTGACCATCTTATGGCTTTTCCTTGGCTTCCTTACCTTCAATTTGCTTCCTATTTATCACATTGTGAGTCCATGAGTTGTATCAGACACTGTGTGAATGGAATTTTGCTCACCCAGCAGTATGGGCATAGCCAGGATTTTTGTCAGGGGGGCAAGCAGCCAAAGTTCTTGAGCTTTTTTTGGATCTGCCCGCCCTTTCCTCACCTGCCCCCTAAATCTGCTACAGAGGGCCCCCCCAAACACTTTGGAGCAGCTTTTGAAGATGTGTGACAGGCTTCAGGTGAGAGGAGGAAGCCCTGTTGTGCATAGTTACTTTCATCATGGTTGTCTTACACAACAGAGCAATTAATCTATATAAGCCAAAGTGTAATGACTTGGGGGTGGGGGTTTCTAGCAGTGAGCGCTGGATTTGAGCAGCGAACACTCAGTGGTACCTAAGATGTCTGGAGCAAAGGACAAAGTTCAAAATCATTAGAAACCGTTGCTTCCATTGGTTTAAAACAGTCATATTCTGAAGTGAAATATTAGAGAAAATGGCCCTTTTTAATTTCCTAAAAGGTGTTGTTTGTAATTTCACTCCTTCTTAGTGAGGTGTCTACTCAGAGGCAGGGGGGGCACACAAAAATGTGGTTTTAAATGGGAAATATGTATACTTGGCTATTTTGAGTTCAGGAACTTTGCAGTGAGGAAATTGTGGCTTATGAACTGGCAATTAATGTCATTACCAGTAAACCCTGACACCACTTGCTACTATTTTAATTGTGTGTTTTACTAACACCAGACCCCTCCCCTCTATCCACACCTGCAGCCTAAACAAGTCTTGTAAACCCGCCCCCACCAAAATCAAGATCCAAATGGAGGAAATGCTTGAAATGTTAAGTAATGGGCTATCAAGTTGAAATAGAACTTTATTACTGTTTTCTACTTGCAGACATAACAATCAAAATATTAAGATCCTGTACAATATTTTTTCTAGCTCCTAACATTAAAGAAGGGGGGGGGGAGGACAGTGGAATTGGTTTCAGAAGATTATTTTGATTTGCTATTATTTTATATTAAAACAGAGGAACATTTCCAAAGTCCTCTGGTGTATTTTGTAACACAAGTGTTCATTTTCCCCCTTCATTTTAAAAATACTTCCTTTGTGACATATGAAACAGTAACATTTTTCCCATGGTTTGGAGGAGAAAATGAAATCCAGATTTGTAATTCCTAAAAGGAGAAATTTGATCCTTTCCAATGTTTAAGTAATATTTCCTGTAAAACATACGAGGCCATCTGCAGAGCTGTTTCCAGACACATTTTGAAGTGGCAAGGGCAACTGAAAGAGAGGAGAATGGAGCCTGGCATTTCACCTCTGGGAAATGGAACATTAAAAGGTTTCTAAAAGCTGGTTCTACCATTTTATAAAGTATTCAAGCCCTGCATAGTTCATAATTTGTTTAATCTGCTCACCTTTTTATAGATAGGGAGTGGGGAGAGAAGGGGGGATTCTGGCTGGAAGGGAATGTATACAAACTCTGATTCGCCTCAAAGAGGCCAGTGAGCATGCAAGAATTACTGGTGCTCAAAGCTGAATTGTAATTGTATTTTATTTTTAATAGGTGCAATGGAGACATTACAGGCAAATCCTCCCCTATAAGGATTGGACAAGCTGAGCCTTATTTGGGGAGAAAACACAGAAATGCGGTCTTTTCTATCTGTTACAGAGTTGTGTTTTATTGTTAATCTCCAGGGTCACCTTATGAATTCATGTTAGTAAAATGTTACGGCCTCATTATAATATTCACTTTGTGAAAGGCCCTGCATTTATCACATCCCAACCTTGGATGAATATAAATTAAAAATGTGCATCTTTTTTTTAAGGAAAGGATTTCATACAGTTAGTCCTCCCTCCCTTGCCAACCCTTCCCCAGTTATAGAGAAATTCTAAAACTGATCTTTTGTTCAGGTTTAGGAAACACCTAAATTCTCATTGCTTCCATAGCTCAAAGTTAACATTTCCTTTGTTGTTTGTTTGGCTATAGAATGGAACTTCTAAACTAATGTAGGGCCAAAGATTACCAACCCCTTCTGTCTGATGGGACCATTCACCCCCCACAAAATGGGGGCGGGAATTCAGCTACTTAGTGTATTCAAATACATTTTGAGCATGGCTTCTTTCTTCCTCCACCATAAAGACTTTGTGTCATGATGTTGTGTTGCTCACATTGAGACATTCTGATCAGAATTGAGAAGGAACATTGCCAGGCTGCTGTGCAGTTGTGTGAAGCAGCACCAATGAATCTCTTTTATGGGAAAATAAGGAAACTTAGCAGCCTTGTCAAGAAGAGTAGACAATACCACCCCACTGATGAAATTTAAGAATTGCCAAGTTCTTGATAACTATTCTAATCTTTATGTGCCATTTTATCCCCGCCTTACCTCCTGAACCAATGAAAAACCTCAGTTTAATATTTTGGACAAGCACTGTTGCGCAGGACTGAAACAGTTACATCATAGTTAAACACTTTTATATTTGTTTCATGTTTTCTATGAGAATGAGAATGTGTTTCACCACTTTATCTTTTGATTAATTGGTATATAATTTTCGTTCAAAAATAGTATTCTTTCCTTTGGATGTGCAACTCAATGACCATTCTTCCATGTAGCTGCAAGGATGGAAAAACAACAACAGCAGGTACACAATTGTCTGATAAATGGTGTTTTACCACCCCAAGAAAAGCACTAGGACTACATACTCCTTCCTCACCACTCCCTTTCTATTCTCCCCTTGTGCCACCCAGCTTCAGTGAACCAAAAACCTTGAAAGGTCTCACTTAAAACTAGGATATGAAACCAGGAGAAGGGACAGTGGGGGCGATCCTGTTCTCCCGTGGCATGTTCAGTATCTCTGAATACCAACCCTGTGAATGGGATCCTGTGTTTTGCCATGCATGTTTGTCTGCCTTGTTATTCTAAGCTTACTTTCTCAGCTGTTGTTCAAACTACAGTGGTACTCGAGTTACAAACACTTTGGGTTACAGACTCCACTAACCCAGAAGTAGTACCTCAGGTTAAGAACTTTGCCTCAGGATGAGAACAAAAATCGTGCGGCAGTGGCGTGGCGGCAGCAGGAGGCCCCATTAGCTAAAGTGCTACCTAAGGTTAAGAACGGACCTCCGGAACGAATTAAGTTCATAACCAGAGGTACCACTGCACAGTCGTAATTATCTGCCTCTCCAAATTCAGCCCCAATTGGATGGCATGATCCACATGTGTCCATTTATCAGATAAAAGAATATTACAGTTGCCATCAGATTTTATGGGCATGAGGGTACTTCAAAATTATGACAGGAACTTCAGATCCTATAGGTATGAAGCCAGAAAGAACCTTCAAAGCTGTCACTTCCATTTCCTACAAAAGCAAAACACTTTGTAAAAGGGAAAAAAATACACACACATTACTGCTGAATTATGAATGAGATCTGGTATTTTTGTGATGGTACAAATCGAATGCTTTCTCCATATTGTTAGAATACCAATTCACCCTTACTGGTCTCTACTACCTACCACTGTATAGAGTCCCCTGAGAGTCATCCATTTCTCATGAGATTACTTCAGCATCACATTACTGCTACCACATATCCATTATATATACACTTTCATACAAGTGGAAGTGTTTCCACAAAAACAATCTGGAATCTTGGCTTAAAACTGAAGTTTTCTGTCAAAGCAAAGAGAATAGTCTAAAAGAGGGCTTATTTTTGTTTTGTTTGTACAAATATGTTGCTTTTAGATGGCTGTGGGGAAAATGCACAGCAGTTGGGCCACTCTTTTGTTTCAAGGCAGCAATCCCAAACCATGTACTCAGTAGCAGCAGGTTCCTTCTGTGTATGAGGAATCAGTCTTCATTCATTCCATGGGAAGCTTTTTTGGAACACAGCCTGAGAGGGTAAGCCTTGTTATGCCTTCAACTTTCTTATATCAATGCACTGGAGCTCCCATATATCAATCAATCAATATATCATCTGATATCAAGACATACTTAGAGAATTCTCTCCTATGGTTCATGATAATGCCTGATAAGCTTATTTTGCAATGCCTTTACAGCTCGTCTGAACTTTGAAACTATCAAACTTTTTGCAGGAATTTAGGGAACAAAGGAGGGGCTGAAACTGTCTCTTTTGCATTTCATGCAAGGAGGCTGTGAATTATACCCAAGTATAAAAGCCACATCAGTCTGTTCAAAGATGTAAAGGCATTTCTGCCCAGAGGTTCCCCCCTCCTTATCTTATATGTGTCTTTAAGACATGATGATTACGGAAACAAATGAAGCCCTTGGTTAGATACAGAAATGGAAGAGGCTATCCCATTCCCCCTGACAACTATATTTCTATATTCTGATAGCCATCTGCTGGAATCAGATGGTATATGTCTTGTAACATCTGGATAATGGGGTTTCAACTGTAATCTCATTAATTTAATATTTCTTTTTAAGAGATAAGGCTGTCTTATACGAGGCTTTCCAAGATGGGCGAGACTTTTGTTATGCATGTAGGGCACAATTCAAAGAAAGTTAAGTGTACCCAAGTCCTAATCAGTGGGATTTCAGCTTAATTTCAAGCCAGACACTGGCTTCAGTTACAGATGAGGAAAGTCTCTCCTCTTTGATTAGGGATTTCAGTGGCACTTAAGTGCACCTAATTTTCTCTGGATTTCACTCTTAGTCTTTTTTTTATATTTAGTTTTCTCCAATTTTGAACCTATTCCTGTTGCTGCCAATAAAAATGCCCTGCTTATCTCAACCCCAATACGGCAAGGTCAGTGAACTGTGTGACATCATGCACTGGGTAAACAGATGTAAATTTTACATACAGTGATTTACTATTACTTTTCATCAACTTCTTCCTTAGGAAGTCAGTATTTTTATTGAGCACAAGGGGCCTTTAGCATAGGTCAAATGTGTGCCTACAACAATGCATAGTAGAATTTTCACACATAATTATTTCATTTAGGAAGTTTCATCTTTGAATGGGTACTGTTTCCTAAAGGAAAGTGAAAATAATTTCAGTTTTCTTTACATTGAATATGCTTTACAAATACTTTATTTTGAGTGCTACCAGTTCAACATTTTTGCTTTTTAATATCATGAATGTGGATTCATTTGAAACTGGTATTCAAGAGACATGTGAGCATATGGTAATTTCAGTTCTTCACTTAACAAAATTACATTTAGGTACTGCATGATCCCATATAACTACATTCTCTGGTGAATCCTTAGTTCTCCTTTGGCCAAAAGCAAATAAAGAGAGCACCAAATTCACGGTTTCATTATTTTAAATATAGCTAAGATAATTCAGTTTAGATTTAGCAATATAAAGCAATGTAATATTGTGTGTGATCTTAAAGACACCTGAACTATGTGTTATGCTGACACTTTAAAAGTTGTTGTTGTTGTTGTTTTAACACTTTGTTTTAAAAAATGTATATACCAGAGTCCAAAGAAATTCATCATACTGTATCATAGACAACAGGAAATGGCACTGGTATGTTCTCGTTTCTGTATCCTGGATAAAAGAGAAAAGAAAAAGTGCCTTTCCCCATTCTTTTTCCAAGCTAATCTCCAAAATCTTGGGGGCATTTTCTTTTGTATTCACTTCAGCATGTACATAGGGGCCTTTCTCTCTCAGCTTTGCCTCTGCTATCTCCATTTGTTTCTTAATGTTTCTATTCATAATTCCATTCATTTCTCCCAGTCACAACAGCATCCTTTTTCTGTTCTGCCATCTACAGTTGTTTCTCTTCCAGTGTCACAATGGCACCCTTTGTCTGATCCAGTCCTCCAGTCAGCTGAGTGGATGACCACTCCATTCCAATGTTTGCTGTTGTCCATTTTGCCTTTAGCTTTTTGTGTTCAGGTTGTTCTGGATCAACATCCTTTCCCACAGGTCCTGTGCATTCTTTAGTCTGTTTTTGCCCCCCTGATCTGAACTCCTTTAATATTCCACACATCTCAGCTCTTAATTCTATCAACTGTTCATCTAGTAATTTTTGCATGATACCAGCAGTCAGTGAGGCATTCAGCATTGTTTTTGCCATCTTGAGTTATATTATTCTCCCCTTGGCAGTCTCTGCTTCCAGAAAAATGTGCCCATTTCTTTAAATCAGTATTCCATTCTGACACAGATAACATTTACTTTCGTTTCCATGTCTAAAACAGCCCACAAACAACAGAGAATTACAGATGGTATAAATTGTAAATTTTAGACAGGATAAGAGGTACATATCTCTTCAGTTGTAAACTTTCAAAGTCATCCATAGTTAAGGTAAGCTTTTTGGTCTTTTTTTGCTTGTTAATTAATGCTTTTTCATCTTCCAGCAGTTTCTGGATGCGAATTAACTGGCAGATAGCGTATCCAATTAGTACTTACTTCCAGTCTTGTAAATAGTTAAAAGAAGGTGGTATTATCGACCTGGTGCCCTAATTTAAGAGCTAAGATGCAGTGCATGGGCTTGATGAATGTTCCTCACTTGAGACACTTCTCCAATCCTGAAAACGTCTTTGTTCAAGGTGTGATGAATGTCTTCTTCTGGGCCTGAGGGGTTAATCCCTGACCCCCTTATCTCAAAAGAAAATTTTGTTGATCAGGATCTTATGCCTTGGTTGCCTTTAATCACTGCATAATTATCTCTGCTGACATGAGTGTCAGCAGCTGATCACTAGTCCGCTATCATTCCTCCCCGGAAGTCAGAGGTGACCATTTGTTTTTAAGTAAGATTGTGTGTGTGTTTGTTCCAGCCCAATGAAGGAGGAAGCCTCGAGGGGAATGGGGTGAGGGACTTCCTTCACATTGCCTTTATTAGCCAATAGGCTTGAGGGAGGAGCTGCCTGGTTATGCTGGGCTTGAATTTATTTTGGCTGTTTGGTTTATTTGGCATTTAATGTGGGCAGGTAAGTGGAGTGGTACATGGTCAGTATCGTAATGCAGGGAGGGCACTTCACTTATCATCTCTCTAATGTTGGTCAGCTTAGGAGACTGCTTGATTTGCTGCTCTTGGGGCCTGGCATGTGCCACTTATTGAATGCTGAATAGTAGGGGTGTCTGGCACCTGTCAGGCTGCACACCTATGGCTTCCCTTGATGGGAAGTTGCTATTTGGCTCCTGTCACACCAGCTTGGATGATGGAGTTGATCTGGGGTGGTTTGGTTCTTAGCAGCAGGCAGAAGATTTCCTATCTGTCTGTGCAGCTTATACCTGCCTACACTTGTTAGCTGTGATTGGTGCAATTTCTTCCCTGTTCTGTTTTAATAAATATAAGCTTCATATTCTGGGTGTGCCCTTTGCATGCATGTGTAGTATAGTGGAACATTTAATTGTTTTACAGCAATTAGTCACTCTGTGCGTCAAATGAGTGGATTTGCTAGATATTAGGATGTTTCTGAAAAACAGCTGTATGGAGTCTAAAACAGTCCCCTGAATAACACTGTTGGCTGTTGCATTCAACTGTGAACATATTTGTGCATTGCTTTTACCCCTCTGCCTGCCAGCTTATTATACAATATCCTTGATATTTCAGATTTATCTGTAGACTGATTTTAATTTTATAGTTAGGACTATAGTATTTTCCATCACAGGGGACAAAGAACATTGTGCAATTTTGTTTTTTTGTTATTCAAAAATGTATCCCTTGACAACACTTTGCTATCTTGTATCTTCATAATACAGCATTATTTGAATGTTTTCCAGTGCAAATCTACTTCCATACCACTTTGTTTCCTGAAGAACATTGACTGTATTACAGACACATTGGCTAGCAATCACATTTTTCCTCTTTGACACTGGGTGATTGCATTAAAGATAAGCATCTTTTAAAAACACTGCAGAAATCTAACAGTCAGATTTAACCAAATACAGAATTTCTGTTTCTTATTTGTTTCATAAATTGTTCTGCTGCCACATGAGAACAAATAAGAAACAAACACCCTAGTATTGGTGGGATGAATGTATATTTCATATGGAACTCTCTTTCACCAAAGTACATACTTATTAAATGGGAAAGCATTTCCCCTTTCTTTCTTCAGATTAAGGTGTGGGACCACAAGAAAATTAAATTATGTCTCCAGGTTTTGAGTGTACCTCTTGGCCTAATCCAGTTCTCTAAAACAGCACTCCTAACCCTCTGGATTTAACATGCCTGAAGGCTAAATGCAATTATAAAAACATGACTCTTCCCAGATGAACTTTCAAATCTGCCTTGTCTCTTGTTTATTGATGGAAGATTGAAGGAAATATTCAAATCAGCCACCTTTCAATTCTTTACCAGCAGCAAAATGCAGAAATCATTAGAGTTGCTATGTCAATGGCTCTGTCCCATCTTAATATTCAACCTAGTTTGGGGATAACTTAAAAAGAAATGCAAGTCTATTCATAATGCACAGCACTTCCACATTCTTTCATTTGATATTTGCAGAAGAATAGCAACAACAAGTTCATTTGGAATGCCTATTTAAAGATAGCAAAATAAAGTAATCTGCTGCAATTTTAAGTTGTTCTCAGTACTAAACATTTGCAAGCAGGTTTAAAAAAATAATCTTCAAATTAATGCATTGCACAAACAATGTGACCAAAGCATAAGCTGCACTTTTACTTTAATTCTGCTTGTCACTGTATTATATTCAGTAAAGATCTATTTTGGAAACTTGGTATTCAGGGAAAAATTTGCAACACTTTGGCACCATTTTTGAGTGAATTGGATAACGTCAGATTTTTGGTGAAATTCTGACCCTGTGCTGTTTCCAACCAATAAAGCACTGTCTATCTGAGAGGTGCTTGGCTTCCTCAATAAGGGGGACCATGATTTATAACTTAATATGATATTTTTGTGGTTTGGGGCTCTGATGGCTTAGGCTATCTACAATCGAAACACTACCAAACACTTTTTCACTTTGTTTAGTTTGGCTTAGACTATCTATGCAGCTGGGTATGACATGGACCAATGTTAAGAGGGATTGGCATAAATACTTCATGTACAGTTTTTGGAGTATCTGTTGCAAATGTCCATAAACTGTGATTTGTTTAAATGGTAGCATCATTTTGCCAGCTTGGATTTTTTTTTTTTAAAAAGAAGTTGGTGTCTTATTTTTGGAATCCTTCAGCATGCATGGATTTTAAAGAGCCTTAAGCTATGATGTTTTCCTTTCATAAAATTTATATTTAATCAAATCTTTAAAAAGTGTTCTCATTCTGCCACTTGGTGTTATCAACCAAGCGGAACCCGTGAATGCAATGTTCTCTTTTAACTGTTTTCGTATTTCATTCCTTCACAACTTCTTAAATGGTACATGGTGTAAATCACAGTGAAGCATCCATGAGTAACATGTGACTTGCACTTAAGTGAGTGTTTTCTGTTTGAAATTAGAGAAGTCGCTGCCACAAATGATCTTGTATTTAGATTTTCCTGTCAGAATTCCAAACTCAAACTGGTACCTGTTCCATGCAATGCCATGCTCTTGACAGCAGGGTTTTTTGTATATCAATCATCCCCACACTATTGGTTTCAGCTATTTAAACTTACTTAATTCCACAGAAATTTCCAATGAAAACATGACACTAAAATCTGAGATTCAGATGCAAAAAGATTGGTGAAATCGTGTTCCAGCCATATGATGTCATGATGAGAGTCAGCAAAGGATGGCCAGTCCAGGGCTGCTTCATCACCTGCTAAAGAACTGGACCAGTTCCATATATCGAACCTGAAACTGGTGGCCAGGACCCTTGCAACCCAAGCCAGGACCCTCACAGATGCCTCCCCCCAAGCCTCAAAAATCAAGCACTCTTTGTTCCACCATGCCTACCCAACAGGTCAGGGAACACACCAGGTAAGAAGATGTAGAAAGGAGCAGCAGTGCTCACCTAAAAGAGTGTTGGCCTTTTAAGGATTCACACTATTCAAGCGGGCAGGGACAAACTGTTCCCACTAGTGGCTGGTGTACATTGGGGCTGGTAGGCCAAAAAGCAGGGAGACCAACGGTAGGTGGAGCCAGAATGAATGACAGGCAGAACCAGCTAATTCAACGATACAATACAATATGATATGATACGATAATCTTTATTGTCATTGTCCCATACAGAACAACAAAATTGAAAAATCTACATAAAACACTCAAAACCCAACAAGCCTGCTATCCCAGCTATCCCAACCTGGTTAGCCCCCTAAAAACTCTGATACCCCATTTTTAAATACAAGATACACCCATACAGACTCCTAACAATGCATTTAAAACCAAAATTGCATTTGGGTAGAAACTGTTTCTCAGGCAGCTAGTCCTAGTCTTTATAACCTTGTACCTTCTTCCAGAAGGCAGAAGCTGAAAGAAATCATTTCTGGGGTTCTAGTTTTGTCCCCCATCCTCCTCCCTGCTGAGTTCTACAAGGGCAATGCAGAGACCAAGAAAGAGGGAGTTGATAGGCAGTGCCAACACCTAGAATGGTTGTAAGAAGGAAGGAAGGCAAGTGAGAGCTGGCTGAAGGCAGACTGAGGTCGGGGCAGCACCCCATTGTCATGATGCTGTCAGCAGCGCTCAGCTGGATGCCCAGGAAAGTCTAAAGACAAGGAAAGTTTCTTACAGTCCTTTTTATTTAATTCTTTACAGAGAGAGGCTATAGAACCCAGCCCCTTGGATAATAGCGTTGTCCCAAGTGACTCTCCACTCCCCGTCTCTCCCACTTCCTCATTTGTCACTTCTACGGGTGCTGCTATGTGCCCTTTGTCTTTGTGTTCTTTGCTCTCCTACTTTTATGGTTGCCAGGTTCTGGGAGATGGTGGGTCTGGAATGCTTTCTAATGACAATGTGTCAGCCGGGTGTTGTTCTGGCTCTCCCATGATTTCCCAACTTTCCCCCTCATGCTGCCTCTGAGCTGCGACCTCCCTCAAACCCCTGTTGTAAATCTATACTATCTTCCTCTTCCTCCTCCCTGGAAGGGTCAGGATGGGGAGACGGTCTCCACCATTCCTCCTCTGCCCAGTCCCTGACACCCATCACTCCCCATAGACACTCTTCCACTGCCTGTTTCCCACTCCTAGTTCAAATCTCTCCACTCACCTCCAACCTTGGTTGGAGTAAATTGCTCATTGGGAGCTTTCTATGGTACTTCTTTGCTTGTGAGTAGTGAAAATAAAGCAGGATTAACACAAGCCACTAAACTGCCTCCTTCTTGCTAAAATTTCAGTAAGCAAAAAAATATTTCACAGTTAAGAATTATTTGGCTCTTAGACCAACTCACTTCTTCCTCCAGCACCAGACTTGAGTTTGTCTTCCAGGAAGCAGCTTCTCTTTCTACATCAATAAGGTACTTTTTGCTATGTATGCACAATCTTATCTGTACCCTGAAAAGAATGCTGCAGACTTTTTGGATAGGGCCTATGTATATACCTCTGCTATCAGTATAGCTTCTGCTGTAACAGTCTGCTCAACATGCTGTGGTTGGATCTTGGCTAGCAGACACACTCCTGCTTCTGCTCTGTGCATTGATTGTACACAAGATTTGTTTCCTAAACAGGGCTCAAGAGTTGAGGATAAAACAAACAAGTGATGTACATGCATGTGTGAAAATCTTGTGATAGGAAAAGAATGTGTGAATGGAACCTCCACAGGTTCCCACAGTACTTTGTTCAACCGGTGCAACATCTTGCAATGTAGGTTCATTTTCTGTTGTACAGTAGCATGCACTATTTTCTTTGTTCATATAAATCACCTGCAGCGGCATGAACGAGTTAAAATACATTTATTTCCCTCAGAACTGCTCTAGAGTCAGCTAGTCAGCTATGCTGGTGGTCTCCACAAGAAATTCAAACTCTCTGCTGACCAAGTGAAAAAACACATGTTCATGTATCAGGAGGATATATAATCTTAGTTGAGTCAGTCTCAGTGACGATTCCACTCAGTGAAATCTTCACTTGGATCTCAGGTCTTAGGAATTTCGTGAGTCTCAAACAGCTAGAGAGAAGACTGTTAAACCTGAAGGATTTGACTGCTATTTTCCCTCCTTTCTCCTTCAGACTCTTGCCATTTCTCCCCCTGCAGTGGAAAGATTTTTGACTTTTTAAAATTCACATATAAAACATTCTTAAGAAGCGTTGGCCACTGGTTCCCTTAAGAAAATAACATTCCAGAATCCTAAAAGCTGCAGTGTGTACCCTTAGTGGGTGTTTAGAAGCTTGTCATTTGAGAGTCTCTTTAGTTTGGCCCTCAGCTTCCCAATATGTTCAGGAAGTGGTGCTGTCAGTCTTGTGAGCATATATGAGAATTGTTGGATGGGGTGGTGGTAACAGAGAACATAGTGCAACACTAACTTCAGCACGATGGTGTCAGTTCCTAGTATGCCCTCCCTCAAGGAAAAGTGTGAGATGGGGAGTCTCTGCTTTCCTTCTGTTATTCCCCTCAGTCAAGTTCCAGATGGGTGTCCCAGTGGCAACACATATAGTTGCAGATTGGGGGAAGTGAGGGACTCCTCTCTCCTTCCTTGTTTCCCCTCTCATTTTTTATGGGTGCTTGCTTTCCTACAGAGGTTCTGCCAAGTGAGTGGGAAACGGTGAGATTTTTTGTTTGCGCAAGAGCAAGACAAGGGTGTGTCTGACCACTTTGAACTAAGGTGGGCATAGGTTTCTAGGGACACTGCTGCCTCAGGTGATAAGAGAAAGGCCCCAAGGAACATGTGGCAGCTGGGCTCCACCAAAACATGATCTACTGGTGAGAGGAATCTAGTATGGTAGCTCTTCCCTGCTCAACTTGCTCCTACACAAACCCTTGTTAGCGAAGTCACTTAAATAATGCAGAGTCCAGAGCGAAAAGAGAGATAGGACTTTATGGAGGCAAATGAACAAAATCCTGTGAAATATACTCGGAGTTGAGAGTGGATTTCGTGCTCTTTATTCAGCTCATAGTGGTGAGGAGGAATGGAAGTTCCCCCAGAATGTCTGCTTTAAATACATTATTTACACAATAGGCCCCACGTGATTGGCTAATTCCAGGATTCACCTGTAGGCCAATCAGGTTGCGGATTCACTTCCACCTGGAGCTGGACTGGGTGGCTCCTGTGGACCAATCAGACTGCTGCATTCTGGATCCTATTGTTCTAGGACCAATCAGACTGCTGCATTCTGAATCCTATTGTTCTAGGACCAATCAGACTGCTGCATTTTGGATCCTATTCAACTCAGTACATAACACCCTGTGTAAGTTGAAGGTTAAATTACAGAGAGGTTTTGTCTTCCCTCAGAACTACCTGACCAATGAAAGCACATGCCACCTCAGTGAAGTTCATGCCACTCTGCTTGGTTGTTAAGCAGCACACCCTCTTCTTGGTTAGCTGAGTTACTAAGTGCAAAATTCACTCTTAAGTCACACATGGAATGATCTCTGCTGTTACACTTCCTGCAGCCCTCATACGAGACTTCTGAATAAAAACTGAGGCTCCGAATCAAAAAAAAATCCAACTCTATTTTACGGCATTGGAGAGAGAAAGGCAAGAGCAAAGGAAGGACAGGAATACCCATTTTGTGAAGAGAGTGTTATTTCTCCTCATTGGAGAGAGAGCTACAGAAATGACTTCTACGCCAATGGTGTAAGCTTACTCCTTTCTTCAGTTTGCTAAATGCTGCTGGGGTTTTTTCTCCCTCTTCTGGATATACACATACACAATTAAGTTTTCTTTCTTGCAGGCTAATATCCTGAAGTGTTTGGAGGCCCATCCAGGAGCCATCTGTTGCTTACCTCTGTGTTCTCCAGTTTGGGAGACCTCATGGAAAATTCAACATAGATTCATCTGCAGACAGAACAACAAAGTCAGCATTTAACTGTGCTGAATTTTACAGAATTTTCTCCTGCGGATGGTATTGATATCTTTTAAGTGAATGGAGTAATGTGGGAATGATTCTCTGAGTTATTGACAGGTGTCCAGAGAGGAGCTGTGTAAGAAACATTTTGATCCTTGAGAATCGCATCATAATGGATTGGGCTAATCTCCTGGCTTTTCAGATCTGCCCATGTCTAAGACATATCTAAGGTCACATTGTAGCTATAGACTAATCAGACTTCTTGCTTCATCTTGCTCAGATGCCAAGTTAAAGCACTTCCCAGGCTCTGACACCATTCCTGTTATAAAAGGTCAGAGTTCCCAGATACATCGGAAAATATCACAGACATCCAGAGCCTCACATTCACTTAATAGCCATGGTACTGGAAAATATTTTTCTAACTGCTGGGAACAGTGTGTGAAATCCATGCCAGGACATATTTCCTTCAAATATTCGGACAGTGGAAGAAGTTGATTTCAGCTTCTGCGTTTTTCAAACTGCAGTTGAAAGCTTGCACTACAGCGTGTGTGTGTGTGTGTGTGTGTGTGTGTGTGTGTGTGTGTGTATTAGTGGTACAGTCGTACCTCAGAAGTCAAGCAGAATCCATTCTGGAAGTCTGTTCGACCTCTGAAATGTTTAATTTCCAAAGTGCAGCTTCTTATTGGCTGCAGGAAGCTCCTGCAGCCAATTGGAAGTCATGGAAGCCCCGTTGGACGTTCAGCTTCCAAAAGAATGTTCGAAAACTGGAACGCTCACTTCTGGTTTTTGATTGTTTGGGAGCCGGAATGTTTGACTCCCAAGGCATTCAGTAGCCGGGGTACGACTGTATATCCCATTGTAAAGGGCTGCCTAAATGAAGAAAAGGGAGCTGACCACTCACACCACTATTTCTATTTCATTTAACAGGATAGGTTTAGGGTGGCAGAGTCTACAACCAATCACAAACTACCTGCCCTGTGTGGGAAAGAGGAAAACATGTAGGACAGATTGCATATGTAAGCCTAGCACATGAAATAGTATTAAATTGAGTAAGTCAGAGATCCTCAGAAAATCAAGTCACTTCTGTTTAGGTACCTTAATGAATGTTAAAATGTTTTGATCTCGGTTTAAGATTTAAGATGGTGCTTTATCTTTGAATCCCAGAGAGAATCCTAGCTGAATTATTTTCACTATCCTTTTGATAGCAATTTAATATGTTGCTGACTGTTCCCCCCCCCTAAAAAAAAAGAAGACATGTTGGAGACTGCATTCATCCACTTGTCCATATATCTGTATATCCTTTGTTTGAGTACAGTGACTGGTTTTCAATAAAACCCCAGACACTTCACTTTTGCTTATGCTCACCTTCTCTATAGCTATTTTTGTATAATATAGGGAAGGATAGATGATGGGGTAGCTATCAACATCTTGATTACTGGATACCATCTCTCTCTGTTCTAATTTCATGCTATTTCCTTTTCATCCAGTACCATAAGAAGCCCCCTTTCTACAGTGCTGACACTAGAATATATCTATAAAATACTTGTATTAAATCCAATAAAGCTGTGTTTTTTACTCGTGTATAGTAATACTCTGGATAAATCTTCTTAAGCTTTCTGGGTCTTATTTGACACTAAATTAAAATCTGGTCTTGTATGGCATGTTCATTCCCTCACTTGTCTCTATTGTCTATGTCTTTCATTTGATATCAGAAAATCACCAGGGGAATGTCAACCTATATTTCCCCCTTTGAAGAAACTCATACACACCGATGCTGCTGGGCAGTCTTCAAGGTCGTTATTGTAATGCTTGGAAATTATCCCTCCAAAGTCTAATCAGTATTTTCGTTTGTGCTCCTTTATGTTCTGATTTCTGAAGTTTTCTTGCATAGATCAGCTTTTAATCAATCAGTCATTCTACACTTGTATAGCACTTTCATGCCATGGATCTGAGGAATATTTCCAAACAATATGATAATGTATACAATTACCTACAAATTATAGAGAGCTAAATTCTGGAACAGAATGCAAATTGTCAGATAGCTACTTCAGTGAGCAAGTTCACCAATTTCTAGAACCTCCTGTGCCAGAAGAAAAAAATAATACCATCTTTAAAAGAGAGAGAAAGAGAGATCTATGAAACAACAATTTCTAAACTGTGTGATAGCAGCCATTAGGCCTGCATAATTGACTTTGGTACACAAATGATAAAGGGCATGAAAAAGGCATAAAGATACCGCTATATTACTAGTTAGCAAGCAGGGTTGGAAACCGTAAGGTAATTTGTCCTTTCATGTACCTTCCAGAATTTTACGGATGAAAATAGGTGCATTTGATTTATATTGAACAGGCAAGTGGCTCCTACTGTGATAGTGTGCAAGCAAACATAAATGAGCTATTGAGAGCCCGTCATGCGCTGAATGCAGTGCTGGAGACTGAACTTCCAGTTGCTCCTCAGGGTCGCCTTGAACATTACAATCAAGTGGCAATGGCAGATACTCGAGTAACTTGCACATCTGCTTTTATTATATAGGAAGTGGGTATTTTCCCCTGTGAAAGGAGACATGTGGACCTTAGATGCACAGGGAATTCAAACATCTTTATGCAGGAGAAGTGTGCACTGTCCCTCTTAGAAAGTTCAACTGGGAGCACAAAAACTGAACTCATACACCTGCTGCTTCTGATTTGACAATAATGCCCAAATCCACACTCAGCTATAAAACTTCCTTGCTGGGTGGCCCTGGGGTAAGTCCCAATCTCAAAATAACCCTATTTATAGGGTTATGTTCAGAACAGAAGGAAGATGGGCATGAAATACCCAATGAAAAATATCATGGAAAGCCCACTTGCATCTTCACCTCAAATAGGGGCTTCCAGCGGATGGGACCAGCATCCTGAGCCAGAAATTTCTGCAAATTTCTGTCAAAATATGGCTCTTAGCTCAACTTCAGGAGGAAAGATGCTGTGTGATTCTTTCTCATGTGTGAAGATGATTCAAGATGCTTGAAGAGCTCAAAGAAGACATTGGAATGGTAGCACCAATTTTCCTGCAGAAATTTTACAGTTGTTCAATTCTTGAGCCAAGCCCTAACAATTTGGTACATGAAATGGTAAGGTTTATCTTCATATTTCAGAGTTCAAGGTCTATTCCTAGTGGGGGAAATGGCATTCTGATTTTCCCAAGTTGTTCTGGGATATATGCACTGAGTGAAATACCTTAATTTACCTCATTTTGCAAATTATGAATTACATACCTCTTTATCAGGTGTGTAGGAAAATGTTCTGAAATGTAAATTAGTAAATTGCTTCAAATCCCTGGAAGGGAAATGCTCAAGAAACAGATATTAATGTTGAACTCCTCCCTGTAAACCTTGTGCTACTTGCATGGCATCACTAACAGCAGCAACCAGGCCCTGTTTCTATAACTGAGAATAGAAGCCAAGAAGATAGGAGGGTTCTTTCTATGGCTCAGAGTGGTACTAAGTCTTCCTTTGGAACTCTGCTGTCAGCTACACAAGAGGAAAGCCAAATGCTTTATAGGAGATCATGCAGTCCAACCTAAAAGGACCAGCACAGGACATATTTCAAAATAGGAAAAATTGGATCCAATTCCCAACATTAAAATGAAAGCAGACTATACAACCTGCGTTGCCAGTATTCTTGGATTTAAGATTTGGAATGAGGTTATTCAGACTATGCCCCTGTTCTGTCATTACATCAGAAATGCACAATTCAGTAACAAACGTATTCCCAAAGGCAGATTTACAGCCATTATTATGGGTTCCCCCCACCTTTAAATGTTTGGACCTCATTTTCTGCGCTCCTGCTGTTTGAATCTGTGTACGGTCACTCAGAATTCTACACTACAGCAGAAAATGTTATTTCTTTAAAAACGTATCTGCTTATCTTAAACAAAAATCAGTACAAGAGAGAAAGATTAGATACAAAATACAGCTTATTTCACACTGCTGTCTTGTAGTGCCTTGACATCATAGGCCAAATTTGAAACTTCCTGCTTACATCAGGAACAATGTATTATTGGAGTCACTGACCTGCAGGAAGATGAGCAACAGATCTTTGACTTCCCAAAGCAGAGGCATTTATAACTTCTAAAATGATTGTGTTATCTACATTGTAACACATAATCTTTCTTTCATACTCACAATATGTTGTCTCTGATTTTTCTCCTTAAAGAACATTGGTGTGTGATGGCTATTTGATTACAGTAGCTGGGCTATCACTAGGGGTGTATCTGATCACTGCAGAGTGAGGCATTATCATTTTATTATTGACAAGGTTATGTTAATATTGCTTGATAGTCTAGGATGGTCAAAGGATGTCTCTTTATAGGAACTAACTTTTAGAAGATGGTTTGTTGATGCAGTGATCTCCCAAGAATGTTTTGAATAGGAAATCCATCAGGTGGCAAATCTCCCAACATCATAGCTGGGGGTGGGGGAAAGTATGGATGAAAGCCTTAGGGGCAGTGGATCTGTTGCATGCTATGGGTGTTCACACAGCTTGTGGCCACCTATGCTCTACTTACACTTTTAAATACAGTGGTACCTTGGTTTACGAACATAATCCGTTCTGGAAGTCTGTTCTTAAACCAAAACCGTTCTTAAACCAAGGTGCGCTTTTCGTAATGAGGCCTCCTGCCACTGGTGCCCTTCCACCATTCGGATTCCGTTCTTAGACTGAGGTAAATTCTCAAACCAAGACACTATTTCCAATTTTGCTGAGTTTGTAAACCAAATCGTTCTTAAACTGGACTGTTCTTAAATTGGGGCTATATATCAAATACTACAAAACACTAGCTTCCATTCACATGCATGGAAGGCAGTGCCATGTTTAATCTGAAACAGGGCCATATTTTTAATCCTGTACCTGAAGTCACACCTCTTTCCTCCAAGAATGGCAAATTCAATGCATTTGGTCTAGAATTCTCTACAACATCTCTCATTGGCTGGGATTACTTCAGGAAATAAGGATCAAAGGGTAAAAAACTATGGTGCTGAAGTAATCCCATGGAAACAATGGCTGTGAACAAGTTCAAACAGTGTACTTCCCTGCAAGTAAAAAGCAAATATTTTTTCTGGAGCTTTTTCATGCCTCTTAAAAGCAGAATGTTCGTCCCAAAAACATTCACAGGCAAATATTTGACACAGCTCTCATTCTGGAAAAAACGAAGTTATTTTTTCACACTCTGGTTAGCATTTGCCTGTGGTGCATTTATGCCTATTACCAGAAGTTCACAGAAGCAGCAGAGATTGCCATCTGGGCTCTTCCACTGGCATCCTTCATAACTACTTAAGACTAATAACACAACATTATAAGCAGGATGGAAAATCTACATGTTTAGAAGTTTGTATACACCACTCATTTAAAGCACAAACCCCAAAAGACTCATGGGAACCATAGTTTACTCACCACAAGCTACAATTCCCAGCACCCTTAAGAAAATACAATGCCCAGGACACTTTGAGGGGGTAATGGGCTTTAAATGCATTGTGTGCACACATCCTAACTGGGGAAAAAGCCCAAGAAGAAAATTGTAGGAACAAATGAACAGTTCTCAAAACGGAGGGAGGAAAGAAGTCCACACTTCAAGGACTGCTGGTTTTCAATCTATTCCTAAATAATCTGGAGTTAGAAGTAAGTGGTGAGGTGGTCAAATTAGTTTATTTTCTTAAATTACTGTTCTGCTATTATCTTTGGAGTGAGCATTTATTTGCTACTGTTGCAAGGGCTATTATAGGAATTAGAAAAACTTACTTCCAATGAGGAAATGATCTAGTGGGTCTATTTCCAAATCAGGCTCACCTCACCAGTCCTGTGGCAAAGACTGCCACACCATACCAGTTGATGATGCCATCAAGGGCTACATTTGCAATATGTATTGAAATAATTTTTAGACCTCTTTCCACAGTCATGGCATCCCACAAAGAATCCAGGGGAGCTGTAGTTAAAGGTATTGAGATTCAATATTGGGGGGTGGAGGAAGTAGGCAGTATGCAAGACCCTTCTAACCGCTAGGCTAGCTTCCTTTCTTGAGGTGACAGCCTGGCTGAAAGGCCATTAAGGGAAACAAAGGAAAGGGACTCTGTGTGAGATGACCAGCTTGTAGTTAGTTGGAAGACAAAGCTAGAGATTGGAGTAGAGTTTTGATGCTCGGAACCCCAACCATCACAAGATCAGTTTGTACATGTGTAAATAAACCATATATCATAAAGACACCACAGTCTCAACTGTGCCTCATTTCCAAAAGGGAACATGAACTCTGGGTAAGTACCCAGAATCTCGCACTGCTCAGAGATTGAAGTGGCAATAGTAATAGTAGCAGTAGTGATGATGATGATGATGATAATATAACCCCATCTTTCCTTCCCCAGGAGCCAGGACAGCAAACATACAAGTGAAAAAACAATTAAAATATCTACAATTCCAAGAGTGGTTTAATGATAAATCCCTCTTCCCAAGGGAGTGTGGGAATTTTAGCGCTGTTTGGGGAACAGGGATCTTCGAACAACTCTCAGCATCCTTAACTAACTGCAAGCAAACTCCCATAATTATTTGGGGGAAGTCATGTATAATAGTGCTTCAAATGTATGGTTCAAATGTGGCTTGAAAAGAGAGCTAACATACATGGGACAGAATAGGGTACAGTGAGAGCTCTGTCTTAAGAAAGTGATAAAAGAGTAACTTGGTAGTGACATCCAGGAAGATGTCTATGTTTGGGCAATGAAAACATAAAATAATAAATAGCATATCTAAGGTTTTACTGTTTGTTGAGATGATGAAATCATAATAATTTTCATTACATGCCCTAGATATGGTTGCTAAAATAAGGAAATTCTGAGATGAAAGAGGCATAGAGAGCATCAAAGAAACTGTTTAATATGTTCGGGAAAACCATGAATATTCATGCCAATGAAATCACGTTACAACCTAATGGAACAGCAGTTGACCACCATGCTGCTGAAATGTAATTCAGACATAAATATTCGGATACCTTTCTACGGTGACAAACCTCTGGAATTGCAGTGGAAATAAAAGTATATAGCATAACTCATAACCAATGTATTATTCTTGGATGAAACGCACATACTAATAGGAAGAAGGAGGAAAGAGTCTTGTCTCTTGCATTGTGAGGTTGAAATTTTCACTGTTGTACAAGAACTTTAAATGATGCAACATGTGAGGTTGAACGGCATTCCCCAACTTAGTGAAATATGATCATTAGCAGGCCCACTAGTGCAAGCTTTTAAAGCAGAGTCATCTGTTAAATTCAATTTTATTTCACTGGCTGGTGATTCAGATGAGTCTTTTCCTTCCTGGAATGGTCATCTATGTGCATGATCTTCAAAAGCAGCATTTAGTTGCCAACTTCATTCCCAGTTCTACCCTTACTCACACAGCACACTTGGATCATAATGCCTGGCCACACATAACCTCACAATAAAACAGAATGAAACGTTTATTGCCTACAAATGACATTGCCTCACTGCTGCTGAGACAGCCCAAAGGTTCAGGTCATTCAATTGCTTTGTAGTGTTAAGCAAATGAACAGAACTGAATTGACCATTCTAATACAAGGGGCCTTTTGTGTTCATTCTTGACCCATGCAAGATCACATTGTTATTCAAATATTTTCATAATTGCCCCAATCCAGAGCTTCATGTGTGCTTGAATGCTAGCATAGAGCTCTTATGCACCCCCCCTTTCAATGGATGGAGCAGCAGTTCCACATATGCTAAAATGTGTGCACACAAATATGTACCCTCCCTTTGCATGCCAGGGTGCTGTTGTCTATGTGACTGATTGCTGGTTCAAGGCCAATGCCGTGTAAATTTGGGGAGGTGTATAACTGCTATGTTTCCTGGCTGTATTATAGGAAAACACCATAAATGTTCTATCAGAGGCAATAGATGAATTGCTGTGCCCAGCAACTTATGTTTAGTAACACAATTTTTGTTATAATTAGATAATTCTGTTACTGCATTTTTAAGTCTTTCACTTCCACTTCACTTCATGAATATGTAAGAATATAGATAATTTAACCATTGAGTTACTTCACTACCCAGTTCATTTTGCTCTGCAGTGCTGCAATAGACTTAATGATGGTTCTACAAATGACTTGCTTGTTAAAGCTCCAAATTTAATAAGAAATTTATTTCTGCTGACAGCTCCACTGTAGTTAGCATTCAAAATATCAAAGGACAATTGCCAAATGTTCATAATGCAAGTTGTCAGGAGTGCAATCTGGAATAATGGAATATACATCTTGCAAACTTGCACTTTGATATGGCAAATCACTTGGTCAGCAAGCAAATTGATTCATTTATGATTTCCTATTATTGCAAGTAGTGGGTATGTTTTTACAAGAAGTTCCACTCTCTGAAGACTTGCAAAATCACCTACAGAACAATATCAGTTATGAATATCAGTCATACTGAGTATACTGATACCGAGTACATGGATAGAAAAATTGCACTTGCCATAAAATTATTTTCTCACAATTCAAAATGTCACAAAGGATTTAAAAATGATGGTGATGATGATGAGATGAGCATGATTTGGCTTTCAATTTTGGCTTATTTTCTGCTTAACATTAATCCAAAACACTAAGGGTTAAATTGCACATTGTGTTAACCAGGGGAGCATCCGCTTTTTTTAGGGGGAGCACCCAGGAAGTAAGAGGGGGTGGGAACACAAAGCGCCCATTAACATCAAGTGTTATTGGGTTAAGTGGAATAACCATGGGGATATTGTGGAGACTAAAGCCATACTGCACGCAGCATTTGTATAGGTGCTCTACTTCAACATAAACACTTCTGTGCTTGCATCCTGACTGTACGAGACACTGGGCCAGTTCACATGTACCAATCCTGGATTAGGGCCAAGTTATACATTATGTTAGTCATGCTTTAAAGTAAATGTCTTTAAACAGGCCACTTATTTTGAAGAAAAAAGGCAGCAGTTTAGGAGGTGTGATATTGTCCTTTGCCTCAGGCACATAAATGTCTAGGGCTGGGCCTGCTTACAGTCTTCGCATCTGTTCCGACTGCTGGAGCACCATTTCTCTATATGATTTATTATTATATTCCGCTGAATATTAGAGTTCATTTCTTAACCCAGCTGTGCTATACACACCCCACAGTCAGCTGGATCCTTCCATTTGCTTGGGGAAGGAATGCATCAGCGATACCAAAGCTCTGACTCTGTTTTATTTCAGCCTTGATGGGACATCAGGAAAATAATAAAAGAGGATCAAACTGGGACATTAACCGGTAACAACTGACTGAACCTGGTGCTTTTCATTCAGCAAACCCTTTTTGTCCATTTGCAAGTGCCCTTAATTTAGAAAGCAGATTTTTTACTACTATTCTTTGGGCACTGGCACTGACTCAGGACCAGCTATTGGCAGTCCTCTGCTGTCGGCTGGCCCTTGGCAAAACATTTGGTCTGATCTATTCTCAGAAACTCACTTGCCAGCTGTCTAAAATCTATTCAGAGCTCATCTGTGCTTTGGAATTGCTTCTGACCTGAGGGTTATTGTGATTGATAATGTAAGCAGATCTTCAAGAAGATGAAGAAGAACCAGCTAACTATATGATCAACAGGCAAATCCTTGTCAAATGTGTTTAATTGTGGTAGAACTATCCTGATGCCACTTGTTTGGCTACTTATTACAGCACCAAGGCCCCCCAAAACCCTTTCTGCCCATAGCCAGGGAAGTTAAAACATTATGGTTCATCCTGTAGAGGCCGTGAATATTATTTGCGTATTATGGGTGAGCCCAGTATTTGAACACTGCTCACCATGTGGGTGACTATGAAAACAGAAAGTCTCCAACCAGCTCCTGGAGCACGGTCAACATGAGTAGACATGCCACTAGGGAGGACAACTGTTCACATTCATATCTTCATCTGAGATTAATAGGAAGCTGAGATGAATGGGAAGCTGTGGGGGACATCAATGTGTGAATCACACCTCTTCTATTATTCAGATGATATTGCTGGATTAGGGCAATGAACCAACTCCAGGTTGTTCTCTCTCTTGTTATTATCTCTCTCAATGGCCATCATTCTTATTCTAAGTACCACAGGGTTGGTCAGGAATTACAAGTGTTATGCCTCCCAAATCATGCATCCTCTGTAAAAGAACCCCCACTCCTAAACCCAGTATGTGATGTAGAACAGCTTCAAAAATGATTGGGAAGATGCAAAGCTGTCTTATAGTGAGTTAGACAGCCAAATTGTCTAGCTCAGTATTGTTGACATTTTCCAGGATTTTAGGCAGGGGCTCTCCTAGCCCAATCTGAAGTTGTTGGGGGTTCAACCTGGGACCTTTCATTTGCAAAACATGTGCTCTGCAACTGACCCATGGCTGACCATTAATTCTTCTTAGGTTTTCTAATGTGTTTCCTGCTTTGAATTTAAAAGGGCACACACAAGCGAATGAGTATGTTCCATGGCATTCTCAGACCAAGGAATTCCAGTACTGGTTGTGATCAGAAGAGTAGACTAAAGTGTTGTTGATTTAAATATAAAAATATAAAATATTTCAAAGGTGCATAGTAAAAAAATAAGGTGTCTTGCAAAGTCAGCACTGTGGAGTCTGAAGGACAGCTGAACAACCCGAAAACCAGGCACATGTTAATGTAATACTTTAGCCTGCAGTTTTGAGAATACATGCCATGACCCTTCCTCAGTTTTTCTTCAACTCTTAATAGCACATAACTCAGACGTAGTTTCTACCTGAGTGGAACATCTGACTTTGTTTTACAAGTAATTCATTAATGAGTCACCTACATGCCTTAGGTGGTTTATATCCATTATCCCCACTTAACAGTTTGGCCTCAGGATGCCTTTCAATATAAATAATCTTCGAAGATGCTTGTATAGCAGAAATGTGTTTCTTTTTATAGCAAATCTGAAATTAGCTAATTTTATTTGACTTTCTTTCTCGAGATGAGCATGAATTATGAAATACCATACAGCTGGCACGAAATTTACTAATATGGCAGGGCTCCGACAAACTCTGCACAAATACACAGAACACATGTTCCAGTCATTTTTCTCTACATGACTTTTAACTGGTCAGGTGGAGTTTTAAAGTAGACCTTGACGGATGAAAAGTCATTTTAAATTGCATCTCACATTTCAGAAATAATTCTTTAAAGCTCTCGGTACTTCCTCCATGATTTATATTCTTTTTCGTGTAAGTCCTCTGAGAGGGTCAGGAGATCCCAGTTCAAGGAGTAGCTTTGGTATTATCCCACTCCCCCAAATCATCTCCTGCCTGTAGTTTTCTATTAAGGTAAACTGGGAAAAATAAAACATTAACTCTGCTAAAAAGGAATCTTACTTTTAGATATATTGAACCAAATGTATAACATATTGCTTTCCAAGAAAAATGATAACTACTCTAGTGACTACATAAATTGTTTCAATGTTCAAAGTGGAACAAAATTACTAGGCTTCCATGGAGCCAACCAATGGAGTGCAAATGATTCATGCTGTCTACCAAGTATGTGTTGCATTTGTGTTTCCCTCCCTCTTTCCATTTAGGAGCTCAGCTGAGTATCCTGTAAGGTCGGGTGGGCTCAAGGCTTCATGAGCTTTGCCACAGAACAGATATTTGGACCTGGGCTTTCTGAAACAGCAATCGTTCTTGAAAGGTGGAAAGCCTTTACAGGTGGAGAAAGTTACTTGGAACAGACACACAAACCACTCTTCATTTCTCTTTGTTTTTCTTTTTTTTCCAGTTCAGCTGCCTGTACTTCTAGATCAGTTTGCATTTAAAATAAGTTCACATGAAAATCTGTGAAAATTTTCGCACGCTCTTCACCAAATATACACATTTTTGCACGCAGTTATGTCCCAATACAGGGGACGCGGGTGGCATTGTGGGTTAAACCACAGAGCCTAGGACTTGCTGATCAGAAGGTCAGCGGTTCAAATCCCTGCAACAGGGTGAGCTCCCATTGCTCGGTCCCTGCTCCTGCCAACCTAGCAGTTCGAAAGCACATCAAAGTGCAAGTAGATAAATAGGTACCGCTATGGCGGGAAGGGAAATGGTGTTTCTGTGCCCTGCTCTGGTTCGCCAGAAGCAGCTTAGTCATGCTGGCCACATGACCCGGAAGCTGTCTGCGGACAAATGCCGGCTCCCTCAGCCCATAGAGCAAGATGAGTGCCGCAACCCCAGAGTTGGTCACGACTGGACCTAATGGTCAGAGGTCCCTTTACCTTTACCTATGTCCCAATATAAGCATTTTTTGCAAACAATTTTACTTAATATAATTTTTTTTTACTAATATAAGTGTTTATAATCATTTCTAATACTCCCCCCCAAAATAACGTAAAAATATAAATACAGAAAATGAATGCACACTTTTCTCTAATATGCACTTTTCTCCACATTGTGGAACCACACCTGTGAGCAGTCCCGATTTGATCGGGACACCCCAGAATTAAAGAAGCCATCCTAGCTTCTGATTGGATGTCCCATTTTCAGTGCTGAGTTCTTCCACGAGTCAGCTGACTCCCGCGAGAGCTTGGCACCAAAAGATGCACATCTTGCACATGAAAGCAGGCACCCAAGTCGGAGCCCATGGAGGTGGAGCAGAGGGAGTTTCTGGTGGTGCAAGCAAGGCTGCCACCACTGGCCTCAGAGGCCATGTCTCCTCTGCCTGATACCACCCCCACCAGAGGAAGAGAAGAAGACAACAAAGACGAGGATGGCAATGGGGAAGAGGAAGGGGAGAAGGAGCTGGAGGTACCGGTCTGGCACTCACTGAAGGAGCTGCCACCGGTAACAGAGACAGGGGCTGGGAAGCCCCAGCTGGCTAACATGGGGAAGTGGCAGCAAAAGATACATGTCCCAAATTAATCAGCAGAATGTGGGTGGGTAGGCAGAACTACACTGCAAAACTGGGAGAAGTATGGAGGCCAGCTGTGTTGCGGTTCACTGTTTTGGGAAGTATGAATGAGGTAGGCTGGTGTGAAAATTTGAACCAAACAATTTTCTTCCCTGCTTATTCTTGTTTGCCATTGCCTCTCAGAACTGAAACACACAATGAGCAAGCCTCACATGCTGCAGCTATTGCTAGGCCACACCATTCCAACTGCAAGCGGGAGGCGGGGTGCAAAGTCTTTCAACAATCCTCCATAAACACACCCAAACCTTGCATGTAATGAAGCTAGCATGTCACTCAAGCATTCCGGTTTTATATATGCAGGTGGTTGTACTAGGGAGGCATTCAAACATACCGTTCCCCATCCTAAGTGGTACTGCCCAGCAAGATATGCATTGTACCAGGTTGCTGATAATGTAGTTTGCCTTTAAAAATAATCTTTGAGAGACAATCACTCTCACCCCAGACAAACCCATCACCAGCACTCAAACCCTTGCTTCCTGCTCTTGCCTAGGACACAGCAAACCCTCCTGAGGTCGATGAGGGTGTTTAGACATCATCTGCAGTGCACCTGGGGAACAGAGTGTAACTCTAGGAATAGAAGCCTGACTGAAATCAGTATCAATTTAAGGACTTCCTACAAAATCAGTACATATTAAGGGCAGCTGCATAAATCAGCTCAGCTTTACAGAAGGCTTCATAACTGTATTATTTAATGTAATAATAACCTTGTCCTTTCTCTGTGGGAATGAAGTAAGTGAACATACATTTTCACTATATATCCCACTATATTTTGATCCTGAAAACAATATAACTTTTTTATTTTACATGCTACACCTTAAGAACAATCTTGTACAACAAACTAAATTTATATTTTTATATGAATTGTAACTCATTTTCAACACCATTTCCTATTATAATATTTATATTTTAATGCTCTCTCATAAATGGTTTTAATTTTGGTCTAGTTATGGTAGTCCATTTCCTTCATGAAGCTAATCCATGGTGTTTTAGCAAATGATAGGTTTTGCCTGTAAATAAATCATGATTCAATTCCCTCAATGCAATTAATTCCACATTCTTATTCCAATATTATAGCTTCTAGTGATCGTCCAGCAAATACTATTGCATACGCTCATTAGCTTTCTTTTCATTTTACAGTATACGATCATTATCTCCTAGGAGGCAAACTAACCACTGTTTGTCCCTAATCACCATTGAATCTAACTATGCTATTTTCTGTGTTGTAATTCTTACTACTGGAAAGCACCTGTGCCTCCAAGACGTCATCTGACAAACTGGCAAACTTTATTCAGGTTTCTTCATTTACCCACAAGAAGGATGAAATTGCCATTTGAATCAGAGCTCTTATTCTAATCCTAACATCCCATCTTCCTCTGTTATATGATCTAAGAGCATCTTGTAAATCATCTACACTGCTCATCTGCTCATTTTCTAATGGCAGATTTTAGTCTCGATTATGTCAAGGTAACAAATTTAAAATGCATGTGCAGGAACTAGGCTTGCTTGAGGAATCCAGTACTTGAGATTGTAGAGGGTGAAGTGTAAGTGTCACAAGAAGACCTGTTCTATATAGCTGCCATGTTACATACTCCTGTTGTGTCACGCCAGGCAAGATTGGCCTTACCATTAGGCAGAGTGAGAAAATCACCTCAGGGGCAGATTCTGAAGGGCAACAAACCCCCCCTCCAGCCATCCTCAAGAGTCCCAACATCTCTAGCCATTGGAGAACAAAGCTATACGTGCCACAGGCCTGTCATACTCACACATCCTTTTAAACTAACTTGCTACCCTCAGGTGAATTAAAATGGCAGCCCCAAGCCACAACATTTGTAGGTTAGAATGGTTTTTGTTGCTGGTGGTGCAACCTGGGTCAGTGTAAGGAGATGGAAGGGAAGATGGGGTGAGGCCTTCTGAAGGAATTTGGTTATTCTCAACTGGTGCCAACTCCTGGCACTGTAACCATGCTTCATTCACCATACTGGCAGCTGGCAGAAATTTAAAGTATGTCCAAGGAGGCTAAAGATTATCCCTAGGTCTCTTCTGCTTGTTTCACAAAGGAAAATCACTTTATATAATGTAACCTCCTCGTACCTCAAACCTCTCACAGCACCAATCTTTTGCCCACAGTATATCGCATTGACACTTAATATTCAGCTCTAAAAACCTTACCGATATTTTAGAGAAATGAAAAATCCACATTTTAAAACCTACAGCTGCTGTTCATGGCTGAAAAATGATATTCCAGGGACTTAATACAATAAAAAAAAATATTATTAAAGTAAATCTACTGTATTGTGAGATCTTGTATTACATGCAGCACAGCCATAATACATCATATAATTTCATTAATTAAAAAGAAAATCAATTACTAACGCTTACATTATTCTGAAGCCTTGCTGTGTAACCACCACAAATATTCATTTAAGTAACAAGTACCAAATGAAAGAATGCCGTTTATGCTACATTTAGTCCATATGTGTCAAAGACAAATATGAATCATTCTTTCATTTGTTGCTCCAAAAGAATCTTAAGCAAGAACAAATGAAGTAGTATGAAATCAAGAAGACTTTGAAATGCTAACAAAATTGAGTGCTTCCTAGTGTGCTGCTTGGTGGAATTGTAAACAGACCAGTGGGAGAAAACAAAGGTCAAATAAACATGGCTAATATAAAAATGTTCTCTCAATAATGTGCTAGACGGGCAACTTGATGCATGCAGCTCTAAAGGTGTGAGCAGCAATACTAACTTGGGTGACATCACAAATCATGTCAATCAATTAATTGTCTGTCATCATGCACTCCATGGTGCCTGGAATCCTATGACATTCCCTAATGTAAGTCAGAGCTGGAAAGGGAGAAGAGCAGCTAGTAACAATAGAACTATAGACTCAGTGGAAGGGTCCAAAGTGGGGGAATGTAGCATCAAATTCACTTTGTCTAAGCCCCCTTCTTGCATTACCTGAGAGAGAGGGGTCTATACAATGAACTGGGAGTCTGCACTGCTGGCCCTGCCTCTGGCATTGTGCAATGAGGATGCACATCTGAAAAGAAGCCCTTGCTTTTCAGCTGCTCATGCATACAGGTTCCATACTACTAGAATGACCACACAAATGTTGGTGCGAGGCCAGCCCATCTGCACAATGCTGTGGATGAAGCCAGTAGTGAAAGAGAGAAAGGCCCAGTGGGCAGCTTTCAAAGTCAATGGGTGTTATTTCCAAAGCTTATCTTAGAAGACAATCTTATGTGAGTTGAGAAGAAGTCACCCATCCCCAATAGAGTCCTTCCCCCCATCGCTTTTGATAGGGCATTAGATCACTTTAACAAATTAGTAAATTGTTTGGTATGTTCATCCCAATTACAGTTTGGAAAGCACATAGCATATGGGGGGAGCCAGGTAATGTCAAGTGTCTAGATATTGCCATGATGAGTCATTCCATCAAAGAGTGAAGTCCTGCAGTAATTTCACTATCCTGGCCAAGATGTCAAACTGGGTACCTGAATCTACACTGACTGTCAAAAGACAGATTTTTCATGAGACTTGATTTTGGCTTTGCAGTGTCGTCATAATACCAATCAGTATTTTTTTGTAAGCAGGATTCCCTCCTTTGAAAGTAATCAACTTAGTCAGGTGTCAGAGGAAAATGCTACTTCCTCAGTCAAGAAATTTTGGAATGGGACTGCCCCTCAGTTGAAATAGGATTTTTTCCCCAGTTGTGGACTGGAAAACAGTAGCAAGATGATTTACAGGTAAGCACTTAGTTCTCCCATCTGACTATTCACAGCTCCAATAAGTGACTTGAATTGTGTATGTGTAATGAAATGTCAGCCCATCTCTTTCCCAAGTTACTCGCCTACCCCAATCTCATTACGTTCCTCTTCGTCATATTGAACTGTACTCATCACTAATCTACTTACCTGTATGCCAAACCAAGTAATTTTAAAATGTATTATTCTTTGCTTTTTGTATTGACTCCATCTCCACCTCCTCCCCTTCCCCATTTAGTATCATTGGTACGGGACTCATAGTATCCATCCATTCATTTTCCTTCTTTCAAGTCATTGATATTTAAAGTGAATAATGTTGTTCTAACATTGATCTTGTTGCGCTTCACTAACTGCCAAGAATAAACAATATAAGTTTATGGCATTGATTTCATGGATTTCAATTTCCCCCCCAATCATGTTCTTGTTAAGCACCTTGTAAAATGCTTCATGTCACATACTCATCTCCTTTGCTTCATGATCTAAGTGTACCCAATAGGCTTCGCCTTGGGATTCCCCCCCCCCTGCCTTCCCCTAGTGGCTGGCACACTGCTGGTCAATGGAAACAGATCTAATAAAAACATCAACCATAATAGCACATGTAAAGTTGTTCTGCTACATGTGTGCTGCTGTGCTCAACCTGCTGCTATCCAAGCTGTTCCCAATCTTGCAACTTTCCATTGTATATTCAGCATCTTGCAGAGTTCTGAAAAAGTCAAATGCAAAAACAGACCACTTTCTGCAGCAATGCAAGACTAGCTTCTGAAAAGACTACATTTCAAACATCAGCTCAGCCACAAACACTGGTAGAAGTCATGGCTGCATATCCTAATTCAGAATCTTCACTTAAGCATGCCTATTTCTAAGACAATTAGTCTGTGGGTAACATTTTTCTGGGGTCAACGGCCCTATCCTAGAAGAAAGCAATTATGGCATGTTCCTTCCAGAGGAAATCATAGGGTAAAGAAAGACAAGTCTTTATGGTAATAGTTTCCTGTAAAGATACTTGTGCATTCCTTTCAACGACAGTGTCTGCATCTTGAGCATTTTTGTCTCCAATATCCTATCATGACATTTGTGTGTGTGTTTGTGTGTGTGTGTATGCAATGAATACCAACAAAATGGACTATCCTGAGCAATAAAAGTTGAAAATTCAAAGCAGCTGAAAGGAACTAAAAAAGAAGGTGCCTTCTGAATTTTGGCATATCATCCCAGTTTGTGCTTCTGTGTGCCTATGTGATTTGAAAGAGAATGAGTTATGTTTTCTTTTTCCTGCTTAGCTGTTTTCACAGGCCTACCTGGAGTAGAGAATATTTTTATGAACTGTGTATGCATAACCAAGACTCTTTGAACAAATCTGAATGGGCTTCCTGATGACACTGCATTCAGAAGACGGCACCGAAAATGTGTACACAGAAAATGTAAACCCTAGTAATCTCCTTGCAGCTGAGACTGCCATGCTTTAAATCCCCCATTCATAAATGATGTTGCATTCTGAAACCATATTCCAATACCATGTCTTTACAAAACCACCACCACCGTAATAACTTTCATTTCATGTAAATGAAAATGAACATTAGATGCAATGGGTGAAAAAAACCCTAAAGACTCTCATGCTATCATGTTCATAGATGGTTGTGGATGAGAATATGAAAATGTATTTTCCATTAAATACAGTATATGAGTGAGTCACCTATGAAAGGTTGTAGCTCAGTAGTACAGCATCTGCTTTGCATGCAGGAAGTCCCAGGTTCCACTCCTGGCATCTCCAAGAAGGTCTGGGAGAGACCCCTGACTGAAAAGCTGGAGACCCTCTGCCAGTCAATGTAACCATTACTGAACTAGATGAAGCAATGGTATGACTCAGTATATGGTACCTTCCTATGTTCCTATAACTCAGCCCCTCCCAAACACCATTATAAGCCTGATAATAATAATATGTTTAGAAACACCCTACCAAAACCCTGCATGCATAAATAAGACTGTTGTCCCATGCATTATTATTACTGTGAAATAAATGCAAGCTCTCAGTTCCATTCACGTTGGTGGCTGAATATTTCAGTGATGCCACATCTTCTGCTATTAAGAAAGTTCCTTGTTTTGATCCAGTTAAACAACTGAGTAATGTGCAGCAGGTACGGTACTTTACTGAAAAGCATCACAGTGCAACAAATATCTTAGTTCTTCAAAAGGCAATTATGAAACCTTTGTACGGTTATCTATTTTCCTTGATAAATAACACTTTTCGGGATAAGTTTGATCAGGGACCAAGGGAAGCCACATTTTATTCAGAATGGGGAGACATTAATCTGTTTTCCCTCCAGCTGAGATATTCTCCCCAACTGCAGTTGTTGGCCGGTGGGCCAAAAAATTTAAGCTGACAAAAGAGAAATACAAGTTTGTATGAGCATTGTGGCTCATCCATCTGCAGGATGCATAACCTCACAGCTGTTTAAAAGCAGGAGAGAAGAGAATGAAAGTCAACTGAGGAATCAGCAAAACTACTTTTATTGAACGTATGTGTGAGTCAACCCCAGCCATTGTGATTAATGTGCATGATACCAGTTTGTATTTCAAAGATTGTGGCTTCTGTTGTAATCTGAGCATTTCAACATTGACCTCATGCATAAGAAATTAAAGATATTGTGAAAAAGAAACTATTGAAAGATTTGACTATACTGATGCTTTGATTCTCACACTCATAGGTAGGGCACATTGTTTCTCACCATACATTAGAACAATATGTTCTACTTGTTAGGATTGTATGTAGTCCTGAGTTATGTGACAGATCCAAGATGCTTTAGGATGAGGTCAACATGCATGATTATCCTGAGGCTGGATTAACTTAAAGGGACATGAAATCCTCGTATGTGTTGGATCCTTGGCACAATTCATTTCCATGTGGATTCACTGTGAGACCAAGTAAAATAAGCAGACCATGTGGCAACAGAACACTGATTGTGTAAATAACCTCCTAGAGCCAAGGCCAGATATAGTTCCAAATATGCAAATAATACTTTTTATATGCTATAATTGCAACAATTTATTGAGCAAATGCATATTGAGTCCCAGTGTAAAATTCAATATAACATAATGGTTAATGTTGCTTGTTTCTGTTTAATTCAATCAATTCCCCTGTCTTTTTTCACAACATTTTCAATGAATATGATGATAACCAGGCAACAGCCACAAAAGGCAGCCCAGAAAATATCACTCTACAACCCTATTAATACACTTCTTCTCTGAACCTCTAGTTGGTAGGCCAATGCTTTTCAAACAAAGGTCAGAATTCAATCTGCCCGCAATATTTTATGAAGTGGAGACCTTTTATAAATCTTGGCCTAGGCTGAGTTGCAGCCTATCAATAGGCAAAGCAAAACTTGTCTGGCATCAACAGTATATGCTAAAGAGCTGTCTGCACAGCACTGAGGCCAAACTGTCTGCAACACATTTGTTACAACTCTCCCATCCCAGGGCAGGCTAAAACAAATTTATTAGGCTGAGAACTGTATAAAGCCTTTGCCTGATGTTCTAGTGATGTTGGGCATATAGTCAATCTATACAAAAATTGAATTAATTTAGGGAGAGTCTTATGTGAGGAGAAAAGGCAAGACATTGTGTTTGTTGAATACAGTTCAGAAAGCAGTTGAGAGCTCTCATATACACACACCTTAATGTACAACACACACACACACCACACACACATTACCGCATACTCTGCAGGGGTATAGCACTAGGACTCCTAGATGGCCAGTCTAGGAGTTCAGAGTGACAAGGAGATAGAAGGAGGAATGAGTGATTCTGTGGTATCAGATGAATGATGCTGCTCTTCAGAATTTCATGCCTCCCTTCTTGCTTCAAACAATGTATTCTGTCAACGCTCTCCTACTCATGGTCAGGGCATAACACCTGCAAATGAATATGTGCTGATCTTGGGGTATTCTTCCAGACAGAGGTCACATTCACAGGGGCCTGGTTGAGCACTGCTTCCTTTAGTTGAGAAAAGATTATCAGGCTTTATCATTCTCCAATGATTAATGAAAAAGGAAACTGCATCCAAAAATTATGAAAGGAAAAAGGAAATGTTTGTGGAATTCTCATGGGTGGTGTGTGGTGTTCCTGTTGCCCTAACCTTACTTTTGAGATGGTGGAGGGGGTGAGTGTCCTTCCGTTTATACTACAAATCTGTACACTGCAGCCTCCTCAGGTGCCCTGGGAAAGATGTCAAGAGGTAAATCCTCCCATGGGACTTTTTCATATCAGGAAGTGCAGGCAGCCAGGGAGGCTGCAGAGTTCTAGAGAAATAAAAGCTTAGCAAACTTCCAATTATATAGTAAGCTCAAAATCCTGCACCCACCAAAGTTCTAAAGAAATTCTCAAGTGCAAAAAGAATAAGGCAGGGAAAAAATGGCAGCTTCTTTTGCAGCAGAAGGAAACTTTTGAGAAATATTTTGGCACAGAACTAGTCTCAGGCAGAGAACAAATCCAGAAGAGTTATTGACCATGCATTAGAACTAGCCCACACTCAACTCAGAACTATCCTAGCATCTCAAAGGAGAAGGATCCCACCATTTGCCATGGAAAAGGACCATGGGGAGGCAATAACCCCTGAAGCCACTAGCCCCAAGTGATCCACCTACCCCAGGAATCCACAGAATCAAGGGAATCTATGATCCCTGACTTCACACCTACAGCTTGTTCCTCTGCCCAGCATTACCCTAAGGAGCAGAGATGGTGACTCGGCTGAGCTGAGGCTCAGAACAGAAGACCCAATTAAAACCTGCCATTTCTGAGTCCTACTCATCAGGATGGGGCAAGGACTGAAGCATGCCCAGGGCTCCAGGAAGGAGTGGAGGAAAAGCTTTAAAAGCACTAAACTACTGCTAGTCTGCTGCTTCGGCAGCAACAGCTTCTTCTGATTAGTTCCCTGTGCCTGAACTCTTGGCTCCCTTGCTAACTGAGAATACTTTGCCTCAGACCAACTCCTATTGCTCTTGCTTTGCCAGACATGCCTTGCCGGTATAACAAAGAATCTAACCAAACCAGTCTCAGGGGCATCCACCCCAACCACTTTCAGAATGATTGCTGGACTTTGTTTGACATAGTAGGCTACCGGTTGAGCATATCTGACCCAATCAGCATTGTGAAAAGCATATTCTACTACTGGGCTATGATTCTTTTAGGCTCTATTTTTTTGCTCCTGATCATTATTTACATCAGGTTACCTCAAACAATACTGCCTGAGGTGCTTCAGAACCTCAGGCCAATATGCCCAAGCTACTTCAGAGCAGCAATATGAAAAGTATGGAGCATTGAAAAAAAGTATTATTATCGTATGTTTTGGTGCAAGAAAAATGGGCTGTTACATTTGCATTTGCAGCGGTTGAATTTGTTGGCATTAAACCTGCAGTGTTAGTTCCTGGTGAATGGCTTAAGACAAAAGGCATTTGCTGTATAAAACAGTATCAAGCTTTTTAAATACAAGAAAATGATTTTGCTTTAATTTGATCTCATTTCTTTCTTCTCTGAAACCTTTTTTTCCTTTCAGATAAAAAAACCCCAAAACAAACAAAACACCAAATCCCTAATCAAAACATTTTTATTTATTTTTTTGCCCAGTGGAACCTTGCTAATAAAAAGTGGGATAATTGATAGCAGTTTGCAAAAAAATTCCCCTTTAGCATTTGTAGTTGAACTTGTCTATTTTGGCCTGAGGGACCAGGGAAAAGGGAGTGGGTGTTCTTATTGCATTATTCATCTTGCAAAGGAAATGAAATGTACAATACTCTGATGAAGATACTTCTGTCTTTGTGAAGCAACTGAGTTTATTTTGAGCAGTCTTTACAGATTACCAAATATTTAGCAGAACAAATCAGAGCCTGCAAGAATATATTTATATTGCAATTGACAGATAAATCCTGTAGGGGGAGTTTGCTTATTACTCTTCTAGTGGAATTGAATATAGAAAATAAATGTAGCGATGTTTTCATACATACAGTTTCACAGTTTAAACAAATTGCAGCATCATGCAAGTCAAAGTTGCAGACATGCAACACACACATATTTTTATAGTTGCAAAATTGATTTCCAAAGGGAGAAGGGAGAACTGGCAGCTCTCGCTCAGATTCCTAAATTTGACACTGCTGTGTAGGCTTAAGGAAGTTGTGCACCTGTGTCATAGAATTCTTAGCAGCATGCAATGCAACACAACCTGGTTTTCCTCCTCATTCCTTAACCTTTAAGGTGATAATGAGCCTAGGAGGCTGCCTTATACCAGGTCGGACTATTTGTCCATCTAGCCCAGCATTGCCTACATGTTGACTCCCAAGGTTTACCCTTGGCTGCGGCTCACGGTTAAGAGGAGAGACTGCACTACCAAGTGCAAAACGTCTGAGACTGCATTATAGCCAGTGGGGGACTTGCACCAGCTTCCTGATATTGAACCAGAAATTGGAAACCACTCTGTCTGGTATTGGTGGGCAAGGGTCTGCAGAACCAAAACCTGTAGAATCAGACTGCACAGAATAGGAGATAGGATTGATACTTAGAAAAATGCAATTGTCCTCTTTGTTTTTTGGAGAAAAGTGTGCCTTGTCCTGTTTGGACTCCAAACGGGATGTCTTTTTCATGTATTCAAGCTCTTCCTCCTCCTCCTCCTCCAAACTGTGTGGGCAGAGGGTGGGTCTGATGGGAGGAGGAGAGCAGAAGTTTAGGTGAGACAGGGTGGAACAATGAGGAGGACAGCCAAGAATGAGGGTGAGAGTTATTGTGGGACGTGGGCAAAAGGTGGGGTGGGGATGGGACGAGTTTGAGAGAGAGTTTTTGTGCAGGGAGGAAGGGTTGCAGAGAGAGAGAGGAGGAGGTTTGCAGGGCACAGGCCTGCTCTGGTGCCGGCAGAGAGAGGTTTCTTTTTGCCCTTGCAAAGGGTGCAGGTGAGTTGGACTTGGAAAGCAAGTGGGTGGGGGGGTTTACAAATGGGCCTTCTCTGGTGGAGAGTGGAAGAGTTTGCAGGGCATGGGCAGTAAGGAAGGACAGGTGACCAAAGAGCAAGATCAGAAGAAGAAGAAAAATTCAAGGAGCATATTCAGTGCAACTATACGCCCTATATGGCCTAGGACCCTCGTACCTATGGGACCGCCTCTCCTGGTATGACCCATGGAGGACCGTACAGTCTTCAAATGAGATCCCAGTCCATAGGGAGGTTAGGCTGGCCTCAACCAGAGCCAGGGCTTTTTCGGCTGTGGCCCCGATCTAGTGGAACGCTCTGTCACAAGAGACTAGGGCCCTGCTGGACTTGACATCTTTCTGCAGGGCCTGCAAGACAGAGCTGTTCCACCAGGCCTTTGGCCAAGGCACAGTCTGACCCCCTCCTTCTGTAATCCTCATAGATCTCTAGCCCAATGGTTGCCATTAATTTGGCTCTGAATTGATTTTAGAGTGAATTGATTTTAGAATGTATTTCAATTAATTGATTGTGATTTTATGTAAACTGTGTTATTTTTACTGTTGTTAGCTGCTCTGAGCCCAGCTTCGGCTAGGGAGGGCAGGATATTGTTGTTGTTGTTGTTGTTGTTGTTGTTGTTGTTGTTGTTGTTGTTGTTATTATTATTATTATTATTATTATTATTATTATCCAGAGCAGAGCAGCTAAAACGTGATGGCACTGTAAACCCAATTGCAGTGGTTTGCTTTGAAGTCATTGCTGCACCAGTTAAAATAATTTTAGCTCCCCAGTCCTCCCCAACCTGTCCCATACTTTGCTCGACCTGTTCTTTATTTTGGCCGACCAAAGGTGGCAACCCTGGTTCTTTGTAAAGTGAAATATAAATACAGTAAATAAACATGCAGCTTCCCCTTCATGTATGAGAGAAGCATCACCACCCACATTGTTGCAAGAGAAGGGAAAGGGATATCTGGCAACACACTATTCTCAGTGGGAGAAGAAAGACTGCTTAGGCCCTGCAAATGTTCATGTGAAGAATTAATATTACATTGTGGCCATTCAAGCAACCAAAGAGTAGCAGGTGCTAGAAATGGTGACTTAAAATTTCAAAGAGAACGTATTTTAAGAACCCTATATTCTTTCCTTAGCTTACAGAAACTAAGCAGCTGGAGATCTGATTACGGGGCCTGCTCCTGGTGCCTGTTTTATGCAGGATTTCTAATTTTAGTAATATGGGTTTTGTCTAATATAGAGATTTTTCAAGACATTTCCCTCAATATTATGCATTTTTTATTACCCACATTCCCACTAGTATATGCATTTTTACTCACTCTCCCCCTATTAAACACTTTTGGGTACTCTTTTTGTTTGTTTGTTTGTTTGGGAACTATACCACATTTGGAGAAACATGGCAGTATTTGGGTATTGCATTCTTTTGGTGCAAGTAAAGTAGGCTCACCTAAAAACAGGAACTGAACTGCATTTCCCACCCATCCCTATGAACAATATGTGTCCATGCAGCAAGACTCACTCTGTCTTTTGAAAGAGATGCACTTAATTTGAAGCTTTGTTCTTATTCCAGAGCTCGACAGCCCTACAGAATGAAATATATTTCAGAACAGTGAAGCTCCACAGGATCCCTGATCTTCAATATTATTGTCGGGGATATCTAATGTGGAAACTAGAAATAGTGATGTTAGTAACTGAACTGAAGAGCCTCTCCAGGGGATTTGCAATTTACTTTTCTTTCAACAATGAAAAACAGCTTAGTTAAACTCTCCATGCTTCATGTAACAAGAAACTAAACACTGAAAGTGGAAAGCCAAACAATTGAGAACTTTCCAAACTACACTTACCACATGGAGAAATGTGGTTACTTAACCCTTGACATTCTACAGATATCCAGGCATTGAGCACTTTCCTAAATGCAAATTAAAAATCAGGGGCATGCTCAACTCTAAAAAGAAAGAAAGAAAAAGGAATAGAAGCCAAGAGTTGCTCAAAAGTTATTTCTTAAATTATAGTGTTGCACAATTCACCATTTAAAATGTAAACATGCTTCACCCTAGCATTTCTTCTTCCTTTGAACATATTCCTCCATTCTGTCTTTCTACCAAACTGTTTACATCTACAGAACCACATACCGCAAAAGGACAAACAGAAATAAGGGGAGTACATATCTTAAATGGTTTTTGGCATGACCTTGGCCTATCATGAGAACGGAAGTGAAGGTGAAGGAATCTTGATGACCACAGACTAGCTGTCTGTTGGAATATGGGCCAGAAAACTATCTCACTTCCCACATCTATGTAAATGCGGTTGGGCACAGTTCCTACCCGATTACCTCTCCAAAGTCCTCGGACAGAATGTCATTGACGGAACACTGTCATGGTTTGGAACATTCTGCAGTCATCTTTCTGTATCATGGTGGGTAACAAATGTTTCTGTTCTTCCTTTCTTCTAATCACATCAGGCAAGAATAGACATACTAGATATTCTTATAGGATTAACTATGTCATCCCATTGCTTGTCAAAAATCGCACCTCCACAAGCGCAGCAGCACACAGATTGTAGACTGTCAAGAATTACGTATGCTACACCATAATTTTGCTTGCGACTTTATTGATAAAAGGTTTCCTCTAAATTGCAGTGTGAGAATGTGGTTGCTTTGAGAAGCATCAAGGAATTTAGCAGCCTAGCCAGAAGCCACAAAGGAGTCTAAAGAACTTACTGTACAGCAATCCCTTCTGGAGTGCTCCCAATACCATCACTTAACGATCTGAACGGAGCATCTTAACCTAATTATTTGCTATCTGATAACATTTTGCCACAAAAATGTTTGCTTGAATGTATCTTATCAAAGGAATGTTTGTGCCTCGGATTAGTCACTGCTTGGTTAAAGATTTGTGTAATCAGCTTAATTCGTTTTAAAAAATACAAATACCTATTACCACTTAATTTGTATAATAGATATTGACTGTGCAATTAAAAATTAGCAGGGCCTATTAAAATCATAAGGTCAAGCAAACGTTCAACAATGCATAGGTTACTTCGCTTATCTTTTGTTTTGAGTTCCTATTATGCAGCACAGACCTTTTGGGTTTGCAGAACAGAAAAAGGTCACAAGTGAAACGAGATGAATATTCTCAACTCATCCCTGGGCAGACATGTACACAGCAATACACTGCCTCTACTAATTCATCACTCTCAGGTTTGAGAGGTGGCAGAGGGTTCATAGAAAGAGAGTGGATTGATGGAGCCCAAGAGGTGGGTAGTCCCTTGGGTGGGAATCAAAAGCCACTAAAAGAGCAGTAGGATAAAACCTGTTCCTCCTATCCTTTCATTACTCCTCACCAGTGAGCAATGCTGCTGTTTAAGATGTTCAAGGCTGCAAATCATATGAAAACTATTTTTTATATATCCTGATACCTTAATGAAGGTTTTTTCCCTACCCCCCTTAGATTTACAGTGAGAACTTACTGCATGTGCTTATGATAGAATTGTGTTGAACCACTGACCTGTTGAGAGCAGATCTTACCACTATTTACACTGCAAAAGTTCACTGGCCTTTAAAAAAAAGAAATTATCCACGTGAGTAACAAAAAACAGATATTTGGGGATTGGGTTTAAGAATTTCAACAGGCTGATTTGGATTGCCTAGATTACATTCCATATTATTAAACAGACTATGAAAACTTGAAGAAGTAAACTAACAAAACAACCACATACCTTTTGGGATATAATGAGACTGAAACCAAATAATGAGGGGATTGTCTTTCAGCTAGCCATTCCCAGTCTCGTCCACTCCAGTTGTTGTTGGGACTATGTGACCCAGCATTCCTCACCACTGGCCATCCTGATTGGGGCTGATGGGAACTGTAGTCCAAAACACCTGGAGGGCACCAAGTTGGGGAGGCTTATTGAAGTTAATAGGAATACAGGAAAATGTCTGTTTGTGTTCAGTGTGCTTGGAAGGAAAAGTGAGTGGCACACTGAGATTTCAAGAGAAGCAGCAGAATGTTCATGTTTATGAACATTTCCCATGGTATTTGTAACTCTAAGGTTTTATTGTACCTGCATAGCAATGGTGAGCTAACTATATAGTGGTATTTGACCATCCAAGATCCCAAAATCAATAAGCAATTAAGCCCAGAGGAAAATCACTCTAATAAATTATTGTCTATGGGTTTTATGTGATCCATTTTGGAAAGGCAGACCATGTTTATATGAGCAGAATTCCTTTCACAATGTTAGAACCTGTGAGTGGGCATACAAGGAGATGATTGGGTTTAATGAGAAAGTGAGCAGGTCTTTCTAAAAGTTTTGTTAAGTTCATTTTGTAGAAATGGTTTAATGTAAGGCTAATGGATGCTCAATTAAATTAAAAGGCAGAAAATAGTGAATTAATAGATAGCAAATAGTGTATTAAAAATGAAATTACTTTTCACATAACCAATAGACCCTAGAATTCATTTGCAGAGGGCACTTCTAAAATCAAATATCTAATGAACTTAAAAATGTGCCAGACTATACTATATGCTACATAAAATATATACACTTCTAATGTACAAAGTTCTTTGCCATATTTGGCAGATATTTTATATTCATAACCTTATAAGGCAAATCAATATAATTTCAATTTTAGAGATGATGGATAGAAGCTGATAATGTTGCTGAATCTTGTCTTAATGAGTTAATGGTTGCCTTATAGTGTGTTACTACTGTACCCCACAACCTAAGAGTTAAACCAGATGGGAGGGGTATAAATAACAAAATAACTACTACTACTACTACTACCACCATCACCAATCTGCAATTATTATTAGCAAGGATGCGCTTTTTTTCGCCTATCTCGATTTTCAGTTTCCAAGTCACCTGGTCTTGTTTCTGAACTGGCACCTGCAAGTTAGTAGTGTGCCATACTTCTGTTTTTGATGTATGGACATGGCTGAGACTCCTGCATGCCTATAGCTGGCTGTACTTTTCAGTCTGAAGGGTATTGTCAGTACTGTTGCACTCTGCATATGTACACTGATTGAATCGCAGAGCAGAAAGAGGAATCCTAATGCTAGCATTAGCCATGGGCGATGAAGTAGCTGACTGGCAGCTACTGCATCGCAACAGAAGGTAAGGCTTACCGGGCATGGGCCAGATCACTCCCGCAGAGATCCTCCGTGGGCTGGACCGGTGCAGCGCGATGTCAGAAACTGTGTCTGCACATGTCCGTGGTGCCGGAAATCACTTCTGTGCATGCCCAGATGCTGGAAATCGCGCCTGCGTATAAGCGATTTTCAGGTTCTGGGCATGTGCAGAAGCCATGGAAGAGAGTCCCCGTGCTGTGCTGCTTTAGGGCAGTGCACGGGGACTCCCCGAGTGGGCGGCTTGGTTCAGGGGCGACTCGTGGACTGGTTAAACAGCCTGCGTGGGTCGCTTCCAGCCCATGGGCCTTAGGTTGCCTATCCCTGGTGTAGAGGAATTCCCATCCTTACTGTTAGATGCTGATTGGTGGGGTGGCAAGTGCCACAGCTAGCTCCATTTACTTGCTTGACTCCTGAGTGGACAGCTGCCCTTGCTGACGTCAGCAGCCTATATCCTTGCTGTGATTGCCATGCTCCAGTGCATACTCACAACAGTGTCTAGGGACACCAGAAAGCGAAAGCAACAAATTTATACAGGGTACTGTTGTGTTTCAGTGCTCAAGTTTGGGATGCAGCTATGTATGTTTATGCCAGAATCCAGGTCTGAAACATAAGGCCCTATGGCTGCCACAGGCCCTCCTTTATGCACCCTCACCTTGGAAGGTAGGGTGGTGAGGAGAGCTTCCAGATCTGTTTTGGACTCGAGGGGATCTGATCTAAAAGGGATCTGGGAGGGGGGCACACCTGCCCCCAAATATTTTAGACTGAGGCCGCCTACCTGCAATCCAGAGTGGTTTAACAATAAGTCTCTCTGAGGCTCTGGGAGAGAAATATGGGCCTCCCATCAATTCTCAGCACCTTTAACAAACTGCAGTTCCCGGAACTCTTGGGGGGAAGCAATGATTGCTTAAAGTGGTATCATAGCACTTTAAACGTTTGGTGTGAATGTGGCCTTGGTGAGATTCCTCTCCCCTTTATATCAAAGAGGCGTTTGTGTGTGTGGTTTTTTGTTAAGTTCCGTTCCATTCTCAACTTCACTTTAGTTCTTTGCTGGAACAAACTGCCTTGTCCATTTGAATTTAGGTTGATCTGATAGGCCTTGGTAATCTTCTATGTGTTCATTCAAAGCTATGTTTGATTTTTGTTTATATTACAGATTCTCCCACATAGATATTAAGGCAATGAAAACAAGTTTTCCATCCAAAACAATTACAATGAAAAAGCAAGCAAACAAGCATAGGTTTGCAGCAAAACTGCAAAGGAAGTCAACTAAAAGTTTAAAAGAGGAAAGAGAAGAAAGTTAGATTTAATTGATGCCAATTAAGACTCATTCTCCTTGCAGCAGGAATATGAAGGAATCACACATTAGGTTTAAAGGATATATCCAATTTTGTTCTACCACAAAAGAAGAATGCTTTAATTTTTGGCTTACATGGGTACCCAATGTTTATTCTGAGCTCCTAGATTGGGGGTAAGGATCAAATCCTATTCATCTTGAACTCAGTGGGTAACCTCCCAGTGGTTTCAAAACACAATCTTTGATCCTTCTCACTGGCAAATGAATCTCTTTTACCACACAGACAAAAACACATTTCTCAAACCAAGCCTTCTATCCCTGTCATTTTTGTCCTAGATTGTTTCTAGGACATAAGGGTAGCACATCTTGGCAGAAGAGAACTTCTAGTATCTGTACCATATTTTATAGTACAGCCTTTGCCAACCTGGTGTCCTCTAGATGCTTTTGGACTATAATTCCCATCAGCCCCTCCTTCCATTAAAGCTTATACTCAGGTCTAAAAACTTTTCATGTAAGGGAACTGTGAGAGTGGACAGTGTGAAGAAGGTACAGAGACCTTTAGATTCACTATCATTCAACCAGCATTGCCCAGCAAGACTACAAACTCATACCCTCCAACATTTCTCTGCTGAAAATAGGGACATCCTAGGCAAAGTGGGGCATTCCAGAATCAAATAAGAAACTGGGATGGCTTCTATAAATCCATGACTGTCCCTGGAAAATAGAGACAGAGTGTCTGCAAACTAGCCCACCAGAAAGATCTTTCATCCTAGATGCTACCCAATACTCACTATCTGGTTCCTGCAGCTTCTAGCAGTGCAACACTACCTACTTTGTTGCTAAGCTGTAATATTTTCCTAGGTAAGGTAGCCATTTTGCTGAATATAAGCAAATATGTGTTGCAATCAAGATGGTAGAACAGCATTGGGAATGGTAGTGTAATAACAGCAGCTGGAGAAATGGAGCTAGGCTGGGGGGGGGACAGATGGGCTTCTCAGAATGATGTTGGGTAGAAGGCAGAATTCTTCCCCCACACCTGAACCAAATACTCTCCTACAGCCAATCCAAAATTAAAATAGCCGTACACAGCCTTGGATCATATATTCAGAGAGACACAAAGCTTACTACCAGGTCTAAGAAGTTCACATACAGCATACCCAACACGTTGTAATTTTATGTTATTTTAAAAACCCAAACTTTAGGTGTCCAGCCCAGAATGGATTGGCTATTTATTTTACCCTTTTATTTGTATTGGTATAATATAAAATTCTGAAAATCATGTAGCAGTTTCAGGTTAATTTGTTGTTATATTTGCCAGCTTATTTCATTGCATTATTAAAACATTTAGTACCGTATGTGTCATTAATATTCCAAAATGTAATTAGCATATTTAATCAAAAACAATTAGGAGCAAGCACTGCTTCCCTTTTTAAGTAATAAAATATTTATGGCTGGAATAAACAAAATGAAAGCCAAAAAGCACTTTGAGGTGTTGATTTTGTATGTGCGGAGGGGAGGGGGCACGGATAAAAGGGGGAAAGGAAACACATGAGAAAGAAGATAACTTCTAGTGCATAACTGCCTCTGGTGGATTTCTTCCATGGTTTGCCTCTTGGGAGTTTCAATCATTGTGTGTCAATTCCAAAGAAATAAAATTTCATTGTGGTTCCTCAATACCATAATAATACTATAATAAAAGAAGATACGTGAACTAAGCAGAGTTGTGTAAATCCCACCTTGAATTAGCTTTGCCTGGTGAGATCTTCCTTGTGGGCTATAAACACCATGAATGCTGATTAGGGCTTGAGAATCTTGACACTAGAAACTTGACCAGAGAGGCAATAAAATTAAAAAGTAATTGATCTTATCAGAACTCTGCTTCACCATCCTCATTGCTGGGCTCAGGCGGGGGCTGCAAAAACGCCTTCTTCATATTTCCCCCCATTTTTCTTTATTGTTGCCATGTGTCACACTGCTTTGGAGGTATCACGAGCAGTGAGCATCTAGGACCCTAAATAACTCCATTAAACACTCAAGGGCTTGCCATTGCTCAGTCTTTCCCACACGTGGATTAGTAATAAAGCACAGGATACCTGATAAGTCCCAGTATTGCCTCTTTGTTTGTACTCAGCAGTGCATACACTTAGACTTAACTGTATTCAGCAGGACTGAGTATATTTCCAGAATTTGTATTTGGGTGCTTTTAACCTGAAAAAACAGAGTTGGCAATATAACTGGTTTGACAGGATTGTAGAAAGTAGAGCTGGGGCCGGAAAAGCTTCACATGATTTCAAAGTAGTAAAATAAAATGTAACGTTTAAAATTTAAAACCAAAACAGGTTGGCCTCGCAAAAATACATACGGTGGTACCTCAGGTTAAGTACTTAATTCGTTCCGGAGGTCCGTACTTAACCTGAAACTGTTCTTAACCTGAAGCACCACTTTAGCTATTGGGGCCTCCTGCTGCCGCCGCGCCACCGGAGCATGATTTCTGTTCTCATCCTGAAGCAAAGTTCTTAACCTGAAGCACTATTTCTGGATTAGCGGAGTCTGTAACCTGAAGCATATGTAACCTGAAGCGTATGTAACCCGAGGTACCACTGTATAATTATTGTATTTGAACAATGTCCACCATTGTTCCCATATGCTTCCACCGACACAACAGGATTTCACCTTCCCTCTACTCCCATGGAAGGCCTGGCTCATGGTGTGTAAGAAAAAGGACCCAGAAGTGGAGACAGCAGGAAAAACCCTGGCCAGCTCCATCGCCCAAGTGTTCTTAGAAGTGAGTGAATTAAGGACCTGGCTTGGTTGTCATGCCAAAAATGGACAGTGGTATTGGCAAGCTGCTCGGACAAAAACCACATTAAACTGCAGTAAGGGAAAATTCCAGAAGAGTCCAATCATGAGTTAACCAAGATTCGGACCACTGTACCAACTATTCTGGGGAAAAAATACACCAAAGAGCCAGGGACACTGGAACCTGGAGTTCAGCCTGGACCCTGTGGCTATCCCTCCAGAATGAAACCTCATGGAAATGCTTCAAAAAGTCTCCCCATACCTGCAAATCCTCTCGCACATCCTGTGTGACTCATACATGGTGATGAGGCTTGGAGAGACCCTTTGTGATACCACAAAGCCACCTCAGAAAGACCCATCTGTTGGGCAGCAACTCGGCAAGTGAAAATGAAGTGCCCCACCATCTCCAGAAATCCCTCATCCACACCTGAAGCTCTGACAGTTTCTCAGGTGGGTGACTGCATCAGTTCAAGGCATCCTATTCAGCGCCTAGGTAGGCAACTCTTGTAAGAAGGCCCCTGGTCTCCTCCCCTGTCAGTTGCACCCCTGAATTCTCCTACATCCTTGTGAACTTCCTCATAAGGAGATAACATGTCCGGCTTCCACACTGACCTCTGCATGTGGCTACATACCAGGTATCAGGGTATGTTGCTTCCTCACTCTCCTAGCTGCAAACAAGGCTCTTATTCAGCAGCTATGTGCCAGCATTGGAATGCATTCCTAGCCCGACCTAGCAATGCCAAATCTTGAATGGGGAACATTCTGCGTGCAACACATGTGCTCTGTCACTGAGCTACATCTTTCTCTCTCTCTCTCACTGCCCCCCAGATCATATTTCCCCACCCCCAAATGTTGTTCTTTTTCTTCCTGTTGTAGAATTCAGGCTGTTTTCCTTCAAAAGAATCAAAATAATATATTTCAAAATACTATGTGTAATGCTGCTGCCCCAAAGCATGTGGAGGTGAAAAGTATAGGGAATAGGAAAACTTCTGAAATGCAGAAAACATTTGTTTACGTCTCTAAAGAAAACAGAGTGAAAGCAAACCAGCAAATAATATATACAACAAGTCTCATGGGTAAAATTTAAACTTAAGTCCATGCTTTAACAAATTAAGAGCTAAATAATTTGCCAGTATTATAGTCCAGGCACATGAAAGCACTTCTGGAAATGAGATATATCTGCGTTTTAACAATTATATTTCCTGCACAGACAAAAAGAGAGAGAGTGCACAATATATGGTTTTATTTTGATGAATGCTACTGTAAATTACTATTAACCCTTCAGGGCCCCAGGAAATGATGTGGTCATTTGTAGCTGAGTCTGCCTGCTTTCTGTCCTTATATCTGGGAAGCAACTGAAGGAGACTGATAAAATTCAGTTTTTCAATAAGAGAATGTCATCAGGGACATCTCTGTGAATAAAAAGAGAGACGCAAAGGTTACCTCGTGTACCCTTGTAGCACAGTACATAGTGCTACATTTGAAACTTTAATTTATTGGGGGGTGGGGGGAAGAATCAAGTGTGGTGGCCAAATGGTTAAATTTTGCTCAGTAATTTTTTCATTTTTGTTAGTCATGAATATATCCAACCATACAGAGGCCATCAAAATCTTGCCACTAGAGACTATAAAGTCTACTTACATAGGGTTCCTGGGATTTTTCATGTTCTTATGGAAAATATCTCTGAAATCCCTGAGCTGAAAATTTTGATCTCATTTGTGGATGTGAGTGATACTGAGAAAGGGTTGAAGAGTGAAGAGAACACTTTTCTCGCATAATTTCATTTGTCAGGAGAATCTTGACGCTGACATTGGAAGAGTGATTTAATTGATTTTAATCATACACCTGAGATTGAGAAATTGAGCCCTCTGTCCTGAAAAATAATTCTAGGCTTCCCTGAGAATGTCTAATTCGCAGCTAATAGTTTCTTTCTCCCCCGCTCCTTGAAGTTTTGTTATGAAGTTTAGGAATGCAGATGAAAGACTGACATAAAGAAATATTTACCACAGCCTCCAGATTAGCAAATCACTCTCACAGCTTCAGTGCATACATACATAATAGAGCTGGAGCAGTGTTTTGGACAGTAAACCCATTAACAATTTATGTTTTGCATATGGGAAATAGACAGCAATATGGTTTTCTGCATTGGGAATCATTCATAATGATTAATATCCTGGGATCAAGGGAGGCTAGTCAGGCGTTCATCAGGGCTGCAAACTGAAGTGGTCTAGTCAGGGCCAGCCCTACCAGTAGGGAGAGGGAGACGGCTGGTTGGGCTGTCATGAAAAGGCACCAGATTTTTAATTTTCAATATTATTGTGATTATTATGATGGACAATAAATAATGGCAAGGAAGGTCATTGCGCTGTTTTGTGGAATTTCACAGCTGCCCCGAATGCTTGGCTTCGGGGGTGGGGGTGGGGCACAATTTGCTGCTACACTGTCTTGGGCCTGATAGAAGAAAAGAGGTAACCTTTTCTGTTTGTGAAGATTCAGCTCTGTCACTTTCATCCTGCCCAACTAAATGTTGTACCATTAAAGAATATGAACATGTCTAAACATATAAGTTTAAGCTGGATGACTTGCTGAATGGCAAAGAGCCAAAATATTTCACACCTGCCTGACAGGAAAATGACCTTCATGTACTATTATTAACTATGATTCAGGTGGGATTAAGGTCAGCAAGATTCCCCACCATCACCATTCAAGCCAAATGTTCTAATGATGGACGAGGAATAATTAGCATTGCTCTGGAAGATTCCCATACAGGTTTGTGATGTTAAACAAGATATTCAAAATACGCTTCTTTCCCTCCCATGGCCTAGCACATTTGCATCAAGGGTTCGAATAAGGAAAGCCCTCCACAATTCTATGATGTCATATTCCAGTATTGCTGAATGTTTTATAGCCTGCACATTTGGTAATAATGGGTGTTTTTTGGGGGGGGATGGATGGACCGAAAGCTCTATCCAGAACTTGTCTGAGGCCTGGGGCAGGAGTCTTGTTAGAATAAATTTATAAACTCAAACAAAAAAGCAGTCTGTCCCTGGTGGGAGTCTTTGGCCAACTTAGCCCTCTGAAGCCTGGGACCTGACTTTATCATTTCCCTCTACATCTCAGTTTTTCTGCTCCCTCCTGTTCTCCAGAATCTCAGACCCACTTGTCCTGTGCCTTGAACCCATGCCATCCCAAGGTTGAGAGAATGCTCTAGTGTGAGGATGCTGCATTCTGCAGTAATATCCCCTTTGGGGCAAGGGGGTTGAGACAGCGGCTGTAGTGATGTGCATGATGTCCATTTTACAAAAACTCTATGAATGTCGCTATCATTTAGGAGAGATCATACCAGGCTGTGGGGACCAGTGCATGCTATGCAACAAGACCAGGGCTTCATTAGATATTAGCGCCATGGAAGAAATCTGGAATATGTGAAATGATAACAGAGAAAAGTGCCTTGTAGCAATTGCAGAGTGCCGTTCCTTCAAAAGCAGATTGCACACATCTGTGAGAATTTCTAGGGTAGGAGCTGAGAATCCAGGCAGGTTTGAAATCTGCTAGCTCTCATTTTAGAGATTAAGCATTGCATGAGATTAACTGCAATTTTGATTTTTTTCTAGTTAAAAATAATGTTAGAAGATGGAATCTACACACACACACTAAAATGTGCTGACTTTTAACACGAGCTAATCGATGCAACCATTGCAACAGATGTAAATTAGCTAGTGGCAGCATTATGGTGTATGCATCCATCCATACAAGTGGATCTAGGGCATGCAGATGTGACCAAGATGCTTAAATTTCACGTGACTAGTAGTCCTGTGAAATTATTTCCGTTTGTTGCTGTTTTGCATGCTCCTCTATTGCAAAGCAAGCAAGGCAGAGCTGAAAGGATTACACTGGTCAACAACAAATTTGTTGTCTGTGTTTTTTCAGTTGATTTAGGATGAATCTGATGCGCTGAATCCAAAAATCACATTGGTTTTACTCAATCAGGTCAAGTTTTTGAGCTATGGCCGCATGTCATTTTTTTACGTTTTTGTTCACATGTACGCTTGTGTGGAGCATTTTAGAAGAAGTTGGTGGGGGTAAAATGCCATGTCGAATACTTGTTTTGATTGGAAATGATTGTTTTAATGACAAGAAGTATCCAGGTCTGATAGTTCTGGGTGATTATGTCGAAAAGGGATCTGTTTGAAGTCATAAAACCTCAAAATCTTCCATAAATTGGTGCGGCAAAGCATAAAGTTGGGGGATCAAAACTAAGTTAATGGGGCAGAAACTACGCAGAACTTGTCAACAACATGCTGACTGCTTTCAGAAACCTGGGCTGCAACATGAGAGTCAAGATGCACTACCTATTTTCACATATGGGCCGGTTTCCTGAGAACCTGGGTTCAATGAGTGATGAGCAGGGGGAGAGATTCCATCAGGACATGAAAGAGATGCAGACCAAGTATCAGGGTCGCTGGGACGCAGTCATGATGGCTGACTACTGTTGGACTCTGAAGAGAGACCTCCCTGCTGCTGAGCATTCCAGGAGTTCCAAGAAATGGAAGTTCAAGCCCTGAAGTTTGAAAAATGATGAAGCAACATGCATTTTACGTGTACTTACCTTTATCAATGCCCACCATTCAGTTTACAGTAAACCTGACCTGATGGAGAGAAACGGAAGCCATTTCCTGATTCAGCAGTGCAAAAATACCCTAAATCAGTTGTAGAAATCTAGACAACATTCAAAAAGTAAAAAATTGTTGCCCAGTGAATTATCCTGAAAGGCTTGCATGTGTCAGGTCTACAATGAACATGTTCTGAGTCTTCCATCTGAGCATGCATTCAATGACCGGCCCAGCATAGTTGCAGAATGGTCCTGTTTATAAGCAATGGTAAATCCTTGCCAGCACAAAGCTGTCCCATTCTTAATAGCTTTAGAGATGCAATGTGAGCCTTTAAGGGCATGGCTAGTGGTCATTCTCCCCTCTCCCTCCGTGTTCTCATATGCTGCCCTACCCTCTTTATGGGCTTTCTGGCTTTTCTGAAGCAGCAACATGTGGGGTTGCAGCTGAATTGGTGGAGGCATTGGGACTCACATCAGAGATCACCAGTAACTGATGAGGGTGCTATCTTAATTTAACAACCATAAACCACTGAGAAAACCCTTCTATAATATTTAGCAAATGTCATAAAGTTTGTTAGTAATTAGAATAACCCAGATGGCATTTCCTCTGAGTTTCCTCTTAAAGTACTTCGTTCTGGGGGGAAAGGTACCATCTATTTCACCACAGTCATCTGTATTTCATATTGCAATCATTCATTTTTGCTAACTTGTTAAATCTAGCATCCTACAGTATGAAACGGAAGAAGAAAGAAACGCAATTTGGGTGTTTGACTGGGGAAAGATCTTACGCACAGTGCACAAATTTGCACAGACTGATTGAACCCAAATGCTTGTATAATAATCAGACAATGTTTGTAGAGTGATTTGAAGGTGAAACATAGTGTGTGGAACATTATTCATTATTATTATTTTATTTTATTATAATATAAAGGGTCATTGTGCAAAGAAGCACAACAATCTTTATGATGCCCATTCATTTTGCTGACTTTTTTGTCATTATCCTCCTTTGGTGATTAAGTGTCATTTGTCTTATAATTTTAATGTTATCTTTAACACACATAATAAAGTTTACATAATTATAGCCTATTAATATAATTTGCATGCATGTTACCCGGAAGGCGAAGAAAATGTTTCATCACCAGGCATGTAATTTGCCTTCTTTAACTATTTTTTTTTTATCGTCTTCATCAATAAATTGGCAGCCTTAATAAATGAAGATAACCTCACTAAATTCTCTTTGGATTCTTTTCAAGGATTCTGAGACATAGAGAATGTGGCTATGAAATACAGTAGGTGTTAAAAAACTGTCTCTTCTGCATAAAGTTTAAAATTTTCATACTTTTGCCATTATAGAGTGTCAGCCAAAGCAAAAACAATGGCCACTTTTTTGGGGAGGGAGACACAGGACTTTCATTGCAAAGCTACTATAAGACTTTGACTTTTAAATAATGTACAGGCTGGACTCAGAGAAACAGGAATCAGCTTAAGGTTCAAAAGGTAGGTTCAAAATATTACACCATGTTTTGCAAAAGTGTTAATGTGTCCCTCCACCCCTTCCCCTTTCTTGGTAAATGGCAAACGTTTACAACCCAACTAAAACAGTGCCAGGAGAAATCCTGTGTTTGCTCTTTGGAAGATATTCAATAAATTATAGTGAGCTGCAAATGTCATTGGATAGGGAATGGAAAGAGCTTTACCTTTAAGTCTTTAAGTAAAGACTTGCAGCTGGTGCAGCCGCTCAGTAATCCCTAATGATAAGCTCCTTTTAATGCGAGGGTGAGGCAGTTTTCACATGGATACTACTGCATTAACCTTACCCTAGGTATGGTGCAGGTGAAAAGCAGCCGTGTACTCAGCAGCTTTTCCTACCCCTGCTTTATTCCCCTAATGCATCTCAAGCCTCCTGTAAAAGATCCCCTTATACCAAGGCAAAAAGATTGCAGTTCAAGCCTATTATCAACAAAAACCTGCCAAAGGGGCTACATTGTCAGACTTTATGGTGGTACTAACTATTCTGTTGTTCTCAGGGGACCAAACTTAGACCATTAAATCCCCTTCATTTGTGATATCAGTGACCTGGACGGCAGACATAGGTCTTTTGATGTAAAAATGCTACTGCAGGAATCAATGGTACCATCTAGTTTCCCCTTAACGTATATCATAAAAGTGTAATGGTGCTCTTCCAAAGAAAAAGTGACACTCCTCTTGTATAATACAATTATACGAGGATGATGTTTTCCGGGGAGTTTATTTGATATTATGATGTGCAGAGCCTTTGCCCATTAAAATAAACTATGAAGCTGACTTCACTCTATTACTTTCAGTAGGCTAAGTGTATTGTCTCTAGTAGAGTATAGATAATTTTCATGCAACAGGGAGCTATTTCCATATCCCCTTCATGTAACAGATGAGCTTATAAATAGGCTTGGATTTACTCAAAAACCAACAAATGCACTGTCTACAGACACATTTAAGACAAAGACTGTTTTCCAAATGGTCTTCTTTGATATGGAGGTTCCCATGAAATGCTTAGTTGAGTTGACGGATTCCCACTATTTATAGTAAATGTGCCACATATTGAAAAATTGCATTGCTTTTTTTTCCTCCCTGGAAGATTGCCCCCCCTGCCACACACACATCATTTCTATCAGAAGACCCTTCATATGTACCCAGAAATCCTCAGAGCTAAAGCTATTAGTAAACAACACACAGTGATAGCTCACTAGCAAACAGCGAACAGGTTTACAATTAATGAAATTGCTGGAACAGAATAAACAGAAGAGGTAACTATGGTTGCACGTTCATGGTTTAGCACAGACAACAACAACTCTGCTTGGATGATGCATTCTGCAATGATAACCTCCTGAAGCAAAACATTATATATATAAAAAAAACACACACCCCAGCACCACCACCACAGTAACAACAAAATGAAAAATGATGCGATGCTCTGATGTTTCAGTGTTTGCCAGAGGCTCATGCATTCAGACTGAAACACTTAGAGGGGAAAGTGTGAAAACTAGTTGTATTGCTCTCCTATGCAGGGTTTAGAGATTAATTTTTAAATGGTTCCATTTTATACTGTAGGGGCAAAATTAAAGCAGTCATAAGTCTCATTGCAGTCTTCATTTTCTCCTTTGCTCCCTTAGTGCAAGTAACTTGAGACTTCTGTATCCATTAGGGAGGGCAATACCTACAGCAACATTCACCTCTCTAGAGGGGAGGGATGTATATTTTTCTTTGCCAGCTTTTCCCTTTCTCTCTCTTCTAATTCAAGGCCCATCTGTAATAGTGGCAATAGCTTTTAGCCTAGGACTGGTAAGGCTCAGGTTATTCATGGGATGAGCCATAATACAGTGAGCCATAGGGTGAGGTGGAAGACTTTTGGCTTATCAGTGTGCAACACAATAGCCCCAAAGGGAAATCACAACCCTTGGCTTCAATACTTTTTCTAGGCATCCACCTCTTTTGCATGGTTTGGAAACAGAATCCCATCTCTTTTTAGCCATAGGGCCTATTTGTACATTTGCACATCCAGTGCAGTTGATTCATACATGGTACTCAGTTTCTGCACATGGAGTTGGAATGCACCAGCTATATCATAGCAGCTGCAGCTGCACATAACACTAAGCCATAGTTTGTGTAACAAACAATGAGTTGTCTCATAGACAAGGCTTGTTTCTCCAAAGCTTGATTTCTTTTCCAATTGTTCTTGCCTTGTGCTTCTGTAGCTTAAAATGAACATAAGTGGTGGAATGGCCAAACAAGCCATAGGTTAAGCAAGACTGTTGGGTTCAGACATAATGCTAAGCCATTACTAAAACAAGCCATAATTCATAAATCAACAATAAACCATGACTTCACGTTGTGATTTATGTCCCCCCCCCCATCACATTCTTCAGGGCTTGGTTCACTCATTCAAACTAACAATAGTTAGGATAAACAAACCGTGACCTAGCATTATGTGTGAACCAGGCAACTGTGTATTTCAAATTCCTCAGGGAATACTTATTGGGCTGTATGATTTTCTAAATGTGAAAATGACCCTTGGCTTCTGTGCCTCCTGTTCTTCCCAATGGATTCTAGTTTCCTAACTCCCCATAACTTCTTTTTAGGTAAATCATCCCTGTGTGCTCCAGCTATCCCTTTACCACCATCTCATTTATCTCCAAGTTATAAAGAAATTAAATCCTAGAACAAAAAACAAAACAAAACCTTTGATATTTGCAGCTGGAATACATTAACTATACAAAGCACAATTCTACAGATTGTGTAATTGGATAATCAGACCACCAAATTTTCATTTCCTGGTTGCTTAATGTCATTTTTTTAAAAAAATGTACAGCAATCTAAAATGCAAGCTTTCTTAGAGTGACAAAGCGTGTTCTCATTAAAAGAGAGCACGGGTTGCGGATGGGGCCAAGCAAAAACACCCACAGTTGCCAGGCAGGTTAGATTCAAGGGGCTTGGATCAGATTGGTGGTTGGTGTTACTGGGGTAAATTTGATGTTGCCAATTTAGGGGTGGGATCAGAGGTTATTTAAACAAGGTCCACAGCATGTTCCTTTCTCTTTCGCTGTGGACACCGGATCAGCACCGGAGTGAATTCAGCGAGAGATTGGTTGTATATTCATCTTCCCTGATTTCCCTCTTTCTCCCCTTCTTCTCCCTTACTATTTGGTTACTTTCTCCTCTGTTGGCTTTTCCTTCGCCTGTTATCTACCCCTATTATTTGTATTGAATATACACCGGGCTGCCCTTAGGCGGGGGGGAGGGGCTCCTGGTCCCGGGTGGCTTACGGCCCGGTTCTCGGCCGAGCTACAGGACCCGGGCCAGGGGTTCGACCTTCTTTGTGCCTCGCGGTATTGCGGGCGGCTGGCTCTGATCCCCTGAGGACCGCGCCGCACCGGGAGTCGCCCGCCTTCCGCGGGGAGGCCTGCGGGTGCCGGGGATCATCCTGCAGCTTGGTTTGGCCCGGCTTGGGCCTTCTCTTCCTCCCCTCCCCCGCGTCTCCTCCGAGCCTGCGGGGGCGCCGGGGGTGGCCGTTCGGCGCACCAGGGGGCAACTTACTTTGCTCCGTGGTTGGGCCTCCTGGGCTGTCCTCCTTCCTGCGGGGGCGGCGGCGAGGGCTCCAGCTGATCCGCGGCGCCTCCGCGCGTCGATTTGGGCCGGGGGCGCTGCGCGCGGGCCCCAGCAGGCCGGCCGTAGCGGGAGCGCCATTTTAGGGCTTCCGGCTTGCCATCTTGCCCCCTCTTCTGCCTTAAGGCTTTGGGGGGCATTGCATGGGAGGGCGGTTGGAGGCCCCTCCATTTTGAGACATTTTGGCGGGAGCGCCATTTTGCTTTCTTCTTAGTCAAGTGGTGGCCTCTAGCGGCCAGGCCCGGTAACTGCAGGGTCTGCCGGAAATTGATTGGGGGCCTCTAGTGGCCTGTTGGGTAAGTGCAGGGCATATCCACATTTTAAGTGGTGGCCTCTAGTGGTTGTTTGGATAATTGCGGCGCAATTGGACTGCTTGCCTTGCCACCTGGTGGTTTATAGTATTTCGCAGCTACTTATAATTGTTCACAAGCATCGAATAATTTAGTAGCGGTTGGGTTGGCGCTTACCTGCTGGTTATTTTAATTTATTTATTTCTTTGTTATCCTATTTTATTTTAGCTATATATATTTCTTTTTTAATTAATTTTGTTTTGTTTTATACCAGTAGTAGGAATGGCTCCAAAGAAGGCGACAAGGAGGCCTGGACCTGCCCCCTCTGCAAAGCGGCCTATAAAAGGCCCGTCCCAGGCCCTACGTTCTCCTGAGCCTGGCCAGTCGTTGAAACGCCTCCAATCCATGGTTGCTAGCCTGGCTGGTGACCCGGTGGCACTGGCGCGGGTTGAGGCAGAGATGGATGGCTTGATGCACCGCTGCTCCACCCCATCGACTTCATCTTCGATGCCGGCTCCTCCTGTGGGTGCCTCTTCTCCTGTGTCATCATCTGGTGAAGATGAGAGAGAACCATTGTCAGCTGGTGGTTACTTACCTGACACGCAACTGGCCCGGTCCCCGGTCTTACCTGTGTCTCAGGTTGCCGCGCCAAGGGGTCGGGGTCGCACCAGGGTTGTGGCCAGGAGGAGGGCATCAACCCTGGGCCGTGTTGTCCGGGATTCACCTACGCAGTCTTCAGTAGCTGGGAGTTCGAGTCTGGGTCATTCACAGGTTGTCTCTTTGCAGTCAGTTCCAGGCGCTGGGCAGCAAGGCGAGGTATCTGAGTCTTCAGTAGAGGACAGCCTTCCTCCACCTCCAAAGACCTCTTCTGGTGGGCACCGCCACCGCAAAAGGAGCTCCAGGAGGCGCGCCAAGAAGAGACGGAGAGACACCTCGTCCTCTTCTACAGGTACTTCGTCCCAGAGTTCCAGTAGTGATGAGGAAGCTTCCCTTAAGCTTTATTGGGGCTTCGGGGAGACCTCTGGGCTCCCAAAGTGGGTTTGGGAGCGGAGGGCGAATTCCCACAGGGTTAAGTATGGGGCGGTGCAAGAGTGTCGGGAAGGGGTCTTGTTGCCTGACGTGAAAGTCTCCACCAATTCGGCTAGGGATCTTATTCCTGGTGCCCACTTGTCTGCCAAACTGCGGTCCAGGATATTGAATGGCCGTTATGTTGATATTTTTAGCCTGGCCCCTCCGCTTTGCGGTCAGGAGCCTTTAGACAAGGGCCTTGCTCCCTCAAAAAAACGGGCGTTCATAGCTCAAGCAGATAGGACTTTTGAACGCTGGTTAGATAGTTTCCAGGTTTTCGCCGGTGTGGTTTCAGCAGCCTATCCTCGGAGATCCTTGCACTTATGGGTGTATTTGTCTATAGTCCGCTCAGCCTTTACGATGGCGGGAGAAGCTGCTGCGTTGTCTTATGACCAGAATTTTAGACGTAGAGCAGCCAAGATCCCCACAGCCCGCTGGGATCGGAAGGACTTGGACGTCTGGACCACTTACGTGGCCCCACGTATTGACAAGAAGGCCGCTGATCAGTTGAATCTCAAGGCAGTCCCTGCAAAAGCAGGTCGCAAGCTGTTTTGCTGGGACTTCAATAAGGGTTTCTGCCAACGGCAACCCTGTAAATTTCCTCATGTGTGTGTGAAGTGCTCAGGGAACCATTCGGCATCTGTTTGTGCGGGGGGCCGGCGGCCCTTTCGTAAAGGAGGGGGCTCTCAACAGCCCCCCAAAGCCGCTCCTCAGCTTCCAGCCGCTGGAGCAGGAAAGTAGTATCTTATCCTCCTTGGCCTATACCCCGGTACGGCTACAGCCTTTATTGTCATTATTAAAATCATACCCTGATAGGGTCTCGGCATCCTATTTACGTGATGGTTTTTCTATAGGCTTCAGAATCCCAGTGGTTTCACCTCCGATAGCTAGGGATCCTGGGAACCAGAAATCTGTTAGGGACATGCCAGAGGTGGCGCGTAAGAAAATTGGAAAAGAACTGGCTTTGCATCGTATGGCCGGTCCTTTTGCCGTTCCCCCTTTTCCCAATTTGCATATTTCACCCTTGGGTATTGTTCCTAAGAAGGCCCCGGGGGAATTTCGCCTGATTCATAACCTCTCTCATCCTAGAGGCACGTCAGTAAATGACGTGATTCCCCCGGAGCTTTGTTCGGTGAAATATGCTTCGCTTGATCATGCGATCAGGATGATACGGAAGTTTGGGCCTGGTGCCCTACTGGCAAAATGCGACATTGAATCGGCATTTCGGCTGCTCCCAATTCATCCTGATGATTTCTGGTTGCTAGGTTTTCAGTTTGAAGGAGGATATTACTTTGATAAGGCCATGCCCATGGGCTGCTCTGTAGCCTGTGCGGCTTTTGAGTGTTTTAGTTCATTTTTGGAGTGGGCCTTGCGTGATCGAACTGGTTTGGGCGGAGTCACCCATTATTTGGATGATTTTTTATTGGCCTCAGCGGACAATACGGGGAACTGCGTGGTGTTATTGCAGGCCTTTGCTTCCTTAGCTGAAGAACTGGGTGTTCCGTTAGCAGCAGAGAAGACTGAGGGTCCTTCCACGCAACTGACTTATTTGGGTATCTTGTTAGATACCGTGGCCCAAACCTCCAGCTTGCCGGCAGATAAAATAACCACTTTAAAAAGGGTCATTGAAGAACTGCTTCCCTTGAAGAAGGTTACCTTGCGACAGCTGCAGTCGTTGCTGGGTCACTTGAATTTTGCTTGCAGGGTGGTCGCCCCTGGGCGACCATTCTGCTCCCGTTTGGCCAGACTCACCTCGGGTTTACAGGCCCCGCAGCATAGGGTGCGCCTTTCTTGTCAGGTGCAGGCTGACCTTTGTATCTGGTTGGAATTCCTGGAGGAATTCAACGGAGTGTCCTTGTGGCAGGACACTTTGAACCTCCACAATGACTTTCAGGTACACTCTGATGCTGCGGGGTCGCAGGGGTTTGGCCTGTTCTGGGATGGTAGGTGGTGTGCGGAACGCTGGCCTCCTGCTTGGCGTGGGGAAGCCATAACTCGGGACCTAACGTTTCTTGAGTTTTTTCCCATTGTAGTGGCCGTGCATTTGTGGGTCGAGCATTTCAGGGATCATCGAGTTTGCTTTTGGTCTGATAACCAGGCGGTGGTGAACGTGCTAGCCAAGCAGTCCTCACGATCCCCTAGGGTATCAGCCCTGTTACGGGCTTTTGTGTTGCATTGTTTGCGTTTTAATATTGTATTTTCTGCTCGTTTTGTTCCGGGCATATCTAACGATATTGCTGATGCTCTGTCCCGTTTTCAGATGGAGCGATTCAGGTCCCTGGCGCCAGTGGCTCGAGACCGTCCGGAAATTTTCCCGGATCATCTCTGGAACCTTGGCAGCACTTAGTTTTACAGGGAGTAGCTGCATCTGTTGCCCCCTCCACTCTGAGGTCTTATAAGAAGGCCTGGACAGATTTTTTATTATTTAACGGCCAGTCGGCTGCAGGGGAGGTTATTGCCCCCCATTCTACCTCTCAGGTGCTCCGGTATTTAGCGCATCTGTTTCAGATGCGGCGGGCGGCCAGGACGCTGAGGATCCATTCAGCGGCAATATCTTTCTTTAGCAGGGCGTTTTTTAACAAGGATCCATGTGGGAAGTTTGTGGTGCGAAGGGCGCTGGAGGGATGGGGGCGACTTTCTCCTTCTAGGCCTATTTCCAGGCGGCCCATCACATTCGATTTGCTGACTCAGATGCGCAGTAAACTGCGGAGCATCTGTTGGTCTAAATTCGAGGCTCGACTATTTTCCGCAGCCTTCTCACTAGCCTTTTTTGGGGCCCTGAGAGTGGGAGAGGTGGTCCTTGAACTTAAGCCGGATGGAGGTTCAAGGGGTTTGTTGTTGCAGGACGTGAGTCTGTCTCCGTTAGAATTGCAGGTTAATATCAGAAATTCTAAGACAGATCAGCTAGGCAGAGGAGCAGTTATTCGGCTCCCGGCAACTGGGGAAGGGGGCCCTTGCCCGGTAAAAGATCTCAGGAAATATTTGGCCTTGCGGCCGGCACGTGAGGGCCCCCTGTTTATCCATGAAAATGGGCATCCATTGGTGAGGCATCAGTTCACTAAGGTGTTGCGTAAAGTTGTTGCGGCATGTGGCCATCTGGCCTCGGAGTTTGCTCCTCACTCCTTTCGGATTGGTGCTGCAACAACAGCTGCCCACTGGGGTTTGTCAGCGGAAAGGATAAAAGACCTGGGGCGTTGGAAGTCAGATGCGTTCAGGACTTATGTTCGGAAATAATGTGGATTGTGTACTTACATTTTGTGTTTTAACCCTAGGTATGGCCACTATCCGTATCTGGATAGTGGGGCACAGTATTGTGCATTGGGCTGCCGACAGAGCTCGTCGCTCCGGATTGGGAGAGGGCCTGGGCCTTCCGCAGCACGTGCAGGTGTCCTGGATTTCCAGAAGGGGGATGCTGTGGAGGGAATTCTTACCACTCATGCAAAGGCGCATTCTCCTGGCTGGCCCTCCTGCAGCGATCGTGGTGCAGCTCGGGGAAAATGATATGGTTTCCTCTTCTTGTTATGGGTTGCGGGCTGCCATTTTACAGGATCTGAGGGATTTGGCGGCCATGGTGCCTGCTTCTAAAATAATTTGGTCACTATTGCTTCAACGCCGCATTTGGCGGGGTAGTCCCTGCCCAGCTGCCACCGAGCGGGTTAGGAAGCGGATTAATTCCGCGGTAGGCAAATTGGTGGTTGGTTTGGGCGGGTTTGTGATTCCTCACCCTCTTATTACTTTCAAGGCCGCCGAATATTTTAGGGCGGATGGGGTTCATCTTTCCTCAGTTGGGAATGATGTTTGGCTGGATTCGGTGGTGTCTAAGTTGAGGGTGTGGTTGAATTTGTGAGTGGTTGGCGGCGAGCGTAAGGGCTCTGGTGGCGGTTAGGCATTGGTTAAATTGGTTGGTGGAGGGGTATGGATTGGCTGTGCCTGCCCCTCCAATGCTGCTGCTGCACGGAAATTCCGTTAAAGGAATTCAGGGGCTTACCATCCCCTCGTCCAAACCCTTGGTGCAGGGTGCGGGCCGCGTAAGCTCCTGGGAGCATGCAGGGAGTAGCTGAGGGTCTGTGTCGCAGCTCCAGTTATCCCTGGTCTTGTTCCTCCGCACTGGCTCTCGCTGGAATCCGGGAGTCAGTGCTGTCCCCCAAGGCGGGGGGGACAGCTAGTCATAACCAATGCCTAAGCAACCACTCACAATTTGTATGTTAATAAAGTTGTGGCCAAAATTATGCCAAAAACCTTAAACAAAAATTATGTGTGATGTGTGAGTTATTGGGGTAGGGGTGTTTTGGGGACCTCAGCACGCAAAGCGTGTTCTCATTAAAAGAGAGCACGGGTTGCGGATGGGGCCAAGCAAAAACACCCACAGTTGCCAGGCAGGTTAGATTCAAGGGGCTTGGATCAGATTGGTGGTTGGTGTTACTGGGGTAAATTTGATGTTGCCAATTTAGGGGTGGGATCAGAGGTTATTTAAACAAGGTCCACAGCATGTTCCTTTCTCTTTCGCTGTGGACACCGGATCACCCGCCCGCCCTCCCTTGATTGGGCTTGTGCTTTGACCTTGCTATGCCTGTCATGGGGTCGTCCGCATTGGTGCGGGGGCCTGGTAGGAATTTTTCCTTTTGGCTGATTAGTGTGTGCCAATTGGGTTTTGCCTACTGCGTAGCAAATTGTCACAACTTGTAAGGTTGGCGGTTAGGCATTGGTTAAATTGGTTGGTGGAGGGGTATGGATTGGCTGTGCCTGCCCCTCCAATGCTGCTGCTGCACGGAAATTCCGTTAAAGGAATTCAGGGGCTTACCATCCCCTCGTCCAAACCCTTGGTGCAGGGTGCGGGCCGCGTAAGCTCCTGGGAGCATGCAGGGAGTAGCTGAGGGTCTGTGTCGCAGCTCCAGTTATCCCTGGTCTTGTTCCTCCGCACTGGCTCTCGCTGGAATCCGGGAGTCAGTGCTGTCCCCCAAGGCGGGGGGGACAGCTAGTCATAACCAATGCCTAAGCAACCACTCACAATTTGTATGTTAATAAAGTTGTGGCCAAAATTATGCCAAAAACCTTAAACAAAAATTATGTGTGATGTGTGAGTTATTGGGGTAGGGGTGTTTTGGGGACCTCAGCACGCAAAAAGGGATTATTCCAAGTTAAAATATTAGAAAACCATACATTGGAGGCAACCTGTGCCAGATTTCAAAGCAGCATGTTCACTTGTTCCTTCAACCTTGGTATTATTGCTTCTAATAATGGCCCAAAGGTTGTGGCCACTGTACCATCAAGAATAGGAAAATTTGTTCAGTTGGCATGTTTTGCAGTCTCTTAAACTGATTGTTCATGATTTCTTAGGTAAACACTAGGCTATAAAAAGCACAAGCTCTGAAGAAGCAAAGTGCCATGTATTATTATTATTTAACCATAAGAAATCAAAGCCTCTGGCCACTTCACTTCCTTTACAGCTCATAACACCTTCTACAGAAGTTTCAGAAGCTAAAAGACTGACTCCACACCAGATCAGACCAGAGATACAGTAAAATAAGTCAAGGAAAATTCCCACCTATATATGGCTGAATGACTCCTTGAGCAATAAAATGTCATTAGTGACTATAAAATGCTACAGGGGGATGATGGAGGGCACTCTGAATTTGGCTTTCTACCAGTAAAGTCGGTACTGAGAACTCATGTGCCAATTTGCAGTCCCGCTGACTCTCTTTCTATAGCTATTTCATTTCTCAGTCATTGCCATAGTAATTTGATGCTCAATTTTTCCCCTTCCTGCATCAGTGCCATATATTTCACCTTGATACAATGATGACTGTTCCCCCTTCTCGTCCTTTTGTTAGCCTCTACTACTGTTTAACACGAGGGATTGCTGGCTTAGAGAAAACTTAAAAAGGGATGGAACCCTCAAAGGAACCTTAAGTTGCAATAACCCTCATCGTCATAGCAATGAAAAAGCTACCATTGACAGAAGTGGAGCGAAATTGTTCTCACAGTGGTATGCACAGCAACTTATATATCTCTTTCCACCTCTTCTATTATCCTGTTAATTTTTGTTTCTGAAGTTTTTCACCATTCCCAAATTCAGGTAACTTATGCCAATAGCATTAGAGGATAATATGAGGAGCACAACAAATCATGACTTTGACCTTCCGCCTTGCAGCATCCGTCTTCGTGCCATAAACTGTGTTTCTCCTCTACCAGCTTGAAACAAGCATGCAGAGACAATTAGTAACACTGCTGTTCCTGAAATTAGGCAGTAATGGAAATAATGGCTGAGTACTGTGATTCTAGGAAAATACAAAATATTACTTTGAACATTCTGACAATAATAATAATAATAATAATAATAATAATAATAATAATAATTTATTATTTCTACTCCACTCATCTGGCTGGGTTTCCCCAGTTACTCTGGGCAGCTTCCAACAAAAGATTAAAAATACATTAAAACATCAGTCATTAAAAACTTCCCTAAACAGGGCTGCCTTCAGATGACTTCTAAATGTCAGATAGTTGTTTATTTCTTTGATATCTGAAGGGAGGGCATTCCACAGGGCGGACACCACTACCGAGAAGGCCCTCTGCTAAAATCCTTAGTGTTTTGGCTGAACCTGTCACATAACCATCAAAGAAATGTCTGAAATTCTCATGCTGTATCAATGATCATTGACTTGCCGATCGTATGGTCGGCGGTTCGAATCCCCGTGGTGGGGTGAGCTCCCGTCTTTCGGTCCCAGCTCCTGCCCACCTAGCAGTTCGAAAGCACTCTTAAGTGCAAGTAGATAAATAGGTACCGCTTTATAGCGGGAAGGTAAACGGCGTTTCCGTGTGCTGTGCTGGTGCTGGCTCGCCAGAGCAGCTTCGTCACGCTGGCCACGTGACCCGGAAGTGTCTCCGGACAGCGCTGGCCCCCGGCCTCTTAAGTGAGAGGGGCGCACAACCCTAGAGTCGGACACGACTGGCCCGTACGGGCAGGGGTACCTTTACCTTTACTTTTTATCAATGATCATTGGTGTTCTCACAGTATTTTAGAGTTTTAACATATTTGGCAGCACAATGTCCTGTGCAATACAAAACAATTGTGCCACAGACTTCACTGCTTAGAAATTCTGAACATTAAGCAGTATATAAATTTCTGAATTAAAACTGGTGAAATAGTCATGCTAAATATCCCCAACAGTATGTACTTCAGAGTGCTGTGAAAGTTCAATCAAATGCTCATGCATAACCATTTGCTTCAGTTTCTTAAATTCTACACATGCACGAAATATGGATGCACAGGGAATCCCTCTGCACATAACTGGATCTGCCAAATGTGTTGTTGACTCCAAAATTCTAGAGGAAATCAATTTCCAAGTGCCAGACTAACCAGGAACAGTTTTCTCAGAGGGAATTCAAAGCAATACTAGAGGCAGTCTCATATACATATTCTTACACAAAGAGCTAAGATGGGAGTATCTTGTCATTGTGGTCCTTATGATGGTCAATACACCAGTGTTATAGTTTCTTACAACTGAGCAGTGTAGTGGAGTCACTAATTTTGTTCTTATTGTATAGTATACTAAGCATGATAATCAATCCAGCCCTAGCAAGGGGCATAAACTCATATTTCTAGTTGCCGGGGATTTAAAAAGTGCTTCCGCTTTTTCTAAAAAAAGAAATCTATGCATTCCAACAAAGGAGACCATGTTGACTTAGTTCTTCATTGTTTTCTTGTCAGAATCTGTTTTCCTCAATTAATGGCTCAAAATGCTTCTGATCTTAAAATGTGGATAAAATTATGCCAACCCTGTCTGCTCTTTTACAGGCAATTTGACAGCTCTGGTTCTTGCCAGCGTTCTATTTTTCTCTGCTATCTTATTCCTTCCAAATGCTATCTGGCAGTATGTTACTAAGAAATTAGCCTGCCTCCCTACCTCTGATTGCCCAGATGGACATCTTAGAAAGCTAGAGAAAAGCAACTTGACAACTGGAAACCAGCCAGTTCTCAGGAAAGATGCATTGCATTGAGCATAAGGGACCAAAATGTTAAAGAATTAAAGTAACAGAAGGTGTCAATGCTGAAAGAGTACTGATTAACAAGGTGGCGAGTTCAAGGGGAACTATTAGTATTTTACACATTTAGTATGTTATATACTAAAGCCTCTCATGCGCTCCACTAGCAGTAAGATGCATTAGACTCAGAAGAGAATGGGAAGTAGGAGCAACAGCCTCAGTGGCACTGGTTATTTCTCCCCAAAGCAGCAATAAATTGCTCACTTTCCAATTACATATTTGAATTTGGACTGATGACTTTTGAGCAATATAATGATAGGCAAGTTTTGGGGTTTGTTTTTTAAAGAGGTAGTGCACTCAGTATTCTCAAACTGTTTTTTGGGTTCAGCCCCTAAAATTTTGTGTTGCTGATCCTCTGAAAGCCCACACAAGCTAGGCTGTGTAATGGTTGACTACAGAACAGGTTGAAATCTAGCCCTCCTAACTCCAGCAATACAATCTAGCCCTCCTAACTCCAGCAATACAAATCAACTCACAAACCACTAGAGTCAATGCAAAAGTAGGTACAGACCAATTATTTGAGATGTTTGTACTAAGAATTGGAACCACAATTTCCTGGGTGCTCAAGAGGAAAAGTGCATCTATCTCAGCATCCCAGAAGCTATTGAGCTGCTCCTGTGTGGCACACCTATATCAAAAGTTGCTTTGGAGGGTGTTGGGCACAGGTCTTCCAATGTTCCTCTGCAAATGAGACTGTTAAGGTTCTTCCACTTCTCTTATACTCCCTCTTCTACTTGCTGTGGTCAGCATAACTCTAGTTTTGCTCAAGAGTAGGAAAGGGAAGACGCATCAGCTCACCTCTCTACCCCTCTACCTCCTGCTAAGCAGCAGTGACCCAAATGACTAGAGGTTAGCTGTGCAGCAGTGGCTTAGCCCACCATTTACTACTGGGAACAGTCACAACCTTGTGTGGTGCCTCGGAACGTCTAAAGTTATATAAACACATCCCTGCCGCAGCACTTGGCAGCCCCTATCTACAAGTGAGCCAGTCATCAGAACAAACCATTTCTGGTACTGGTGCTCTGGCAAAACAAACCTCTTTTTGCAACCCTGCATCTCAAACAGTCCCTTAGGGTTGGACTTTCTTTCCCATTAACTTCAGTGCAATGAAAACAGTTTGTTTTTAAATGTACTTTGATGTACAGAAGTCATGCTATGTTGGGTATGGTGAAATAAATTGTGCATCGCTCAATTACACCCCTCACACCTCAAATAAACCTATGTGCGAATATGACTCCGTTTGCCCTGAGTGAACGTCACAATTTCCACTAATGCAGAAGAGTCAACACTTCCTTGCGTGGGCAACTAGCCTTAAATTTATTTAATCTGAGATATAGACAATAACCTAGATTGCCAATAACAGGAACAGACCATCCCACCCTAATCCAAAGATTTTTTTTATAGATTGTGTCAACAATCCCAGAACTGTTGAGTCCCTTGGGAGCGAGTAACAATACACAATGCTCCAACACCTGAGCATTGTGTATTAGTGCATAGTGTGAAATAATAATAATTTTCAATATGGCAAACATGAAACATGGGCTATGAATTCCAGTGCTAAGATCTGGTGGTGACATAAGCTGAGACTCAGAACAAAAATCCATCTAAATTGTTCTGAATTTAAACACTGGTTTTCATCCTTTTGGGACAATTTATGCTTTAGGCAGAGCTTTTCTACAAGGTTTCATACTGCATGTGTGCATATTATACCTCCAAATTGCCTCCAAGCTGACAATCTTTTCTGGTGCATTATGACTTTGCTGCCGAAGATCTACCTAGCCAAATTAAAAATAATCCCTAAAGAAAAAGAAAAGGAGGGGGACTTTCAACATGGCCTATTGTGAGGCACCTTTGACCTTGCAGAAAATATTCAAATCTTTAAGCAAGACTGCCAGTGGTAGCTCAAGCCCTGTACAAACACCCTGCATCTTGATTGATAAATATGCTATGTTTACCCTGTGATTACTGTATAGTATTTTATGTTCTTGCTAATTTATTTGGAACTCTTAACCTTAGGTTATAAATTCAACAGCATTTGATAATGAACCATGTTGAAATAAATCAGCATCTGGGGAGGGGGTGTGTGCGGCCGAATATCCTAAGGAACTCTGCAAAAGAAAAAGAAAAATCACTTCATAGATCTCAGTGTATGAAAAGGTATGACAGCCAAGACAGACAGACATATTAACCTTTTATAAATCCTTGGCATCTAATCCCTGTAAGTATTACTTCATACAATTCTTCCATAAAAGAGGCATATATAACATTAAAGCTCCATATCACTAGTAGCTTTATTACTGAAAGCCAACACTTATAGACAGCCTGAGAAGTCTGGGAGGCAGAGAAGACACATCTATGCTCGTATGTGTAGTAGATGGATTTCCTTTGGTGTGGATCATGTTATTTAGATTGCATATCTCCAATTCTGTTTGGAAGCAAATCTGGTGTGTGTGTGTTTGCCTCTGTTTCATAGGGCACCTGGACAGACCTTAGTGGAACATGGGTCTCTATTAAGCTGCTGTTCAGTAGTTTGGTGGTATTCAGACAATATTGAAACATTCCCAAATGAACTTTGCAGGGAGACATTTTCATTCGCTGCCTCCCTCCTCATGCATATTAACAAATGGTATGCAAGGCCTCATTTAATTCACTGATTTTACATTCGGATCACTTTCTCTTTTACAGCTATTTTTACCGGGCTTCATTAATCTTTGTTGAATACAATGGCATACATCTTTAATGCGGCCGCTGTCAAGTCATATTTCAGTAAGAGCTGCAAACTGAATGACAGCAAGCAATATTAATAAATTTAACATAGACTATATCAATTTTTAACAGAATGAATGTGGAAGCTAAATGTATTATTTTTCGTTTAAATCATAGGGTTTATCGCCAGTTAAGTAGCAGCGATTTCAGGAAACTTGTGACGTGCCGTACAAATAGATTTACATCTCATTAATAAGTAAATTAGGCAAATGCCTTTCAAGTTCAGACAAGTACATAAGTGTAATCTCCATATTAAAGGAGTAGTCTTTGATAAACCACGGAGGAATTGCAGCAGCCAACTATGTGACATGTTGCCAGAGCCTGAACTCTTCCACATTCCCACCTTTAATTATACTGGTTCATTACTAAAGAGATAAGTGTCTCTCCAGTTAAGATTCTATAAATGAACACCATGAGGGCACCTCCCAAATCATTTTTGAAGAAACCATGAAAAGGTGATAACGGTTATGAAGGGGGGGGGGACGACGACGAATTATCACTTACTCTCTTTCTTCCTTCTCTGTAATAACATTAAAACATTAAGATGAATTCTTTTCTTTAAAAAAAAAAATCTCAAAAAGGAATTGTCCATTCAGTAGCCTATTTTGTTTAAGATTGGAAAAGGTTGCGGAAAGGGGGATGGGGGTGGCGCGAGAAGAAAACATTTGCGATTAAAAAAGAAAAGAAAAGGAAATTCTTCCATAAATCCCAACAGAGATAATTTGCTGCAAAATTTAAACCCAGTGAGAACTTGTCTGTCTGTGTTAAATAAAAAAAAGTTACGGTTGGTAGGAGACATGTTTTTGCAGTAGCTTTAGCGATTATAGGAAATTACATGCAAAGCCAGAGTTCTGATCCTAAGTTAATTTATAATTGGAAAAAACTTATTAATTAGCTATGGCATTCTAATTAAGAATTAGAATTAGAGGAGTGTGTGTTAAAAAGCCAGTCAATACCCAACTGTCAGTATATTTTTTTTATTAAAAAAAACCCTTCCGACAGCTCTCAGTCCACTCCCCCCCCTTATTTTTTATATTCATATATATATATATATATATATATATATATATATATATATATGCTAGTGGGAACTATCTTTTCTAGAATATAGATAGCCAAAGAAATATGGTTAACAGGGATATATATTTAACTCACAATGCACACCATTTCAAACATGGAGTGCATACTTTTGACATTCAGAGCTTAGCTTGCATCTTTAACAAGTGCACATAAGGTCCTTTTGTGAATGTACAGGGAGGCTCCCAAATATGATCAGTACTGAACACCAGACACCTTCCGAGAGGCATTTATTTCATGCATATGCAGAATATACGAAGATATGTAAGCACCAAGACAAAGGGGGATGATTCTACTCTTGCTGCCTCAGATGGGGCAGGGTTAGACTGGTGTGCATCAATAGTTGTACTGTATGCATATCAGCAGTGCACAGTGATGTGTACTGAAAGGCAGATGTGGAAAATTTCCCCCCTTTTTAATCCCCTCCTCCCTGATAAAAAAAACCCTCTTCCTATAAGCTGGCCGCAATGCTCCCTTAAAAACGCCATTGTGTCTCCTGATACTTACTTTCACAGTGCTTGAATATTTGAAAGGAAATTAAACATTAAAGTAGATAAGTTACACACACACACACACACACACACACACACTGCTATGCAGTTTGTGTAAGGAAAAAATACCCCATTTTGAGACATATGCTTTAATCCGAAACATACTGTTTTCTTAAATGAGAGAAAGAAATCAGTCGGGACTCATTTTTCATATTAAATATCATTATGTTAAAAATAATTGTTAAAAATATAAGCAGAACTCTAAAAAGAAATCTTGACAAGCTATTCCTTCTGACCCCCTCCTCAACCAAGTACTTTTTAGAAACTCACACATGCATATTCCTCACTCTGAGTTTATTTTCAGGGTAATTCACATATAACAAGAAACCCTGGTTTGGCATGATGTGAACAGCAGTTCTGTCTGTCCAGCTGCCTGTCTATCTTGTTTGTTTGTTTCATTGCATCTATATCTCACCTTTACTCTAAGGAGCGCAAGGTGGTTTGTATGGCTTTTCCCTGCCCCAATTCATCCTCACAACAACTCTGTAAGGTAGGTTATGCTAAGAGGTCATGATTGGCCCAAGGCCACCTAGTGAGTTTCCTGGCAAAGGGGCAATTTGAACCCTAATCTCCTAGGTGCTAGGCCACCACTGTAGCCACTATACCACACTGGTATGATAGCATGTGTTGCAGAAGAAAAAGAGGAAATAACATATTTAAATAGCCCATAATTAATTTAATTAATAGTTTTTAAAAAGTGCTTCCAGTTACCCCAGTTATTAAAACATAGTAACAACCCCCCCCCCAAAAAAAAGCACACACACACATGAAATTGACAAAAGAACAATTGCTATTTGGCATCTAAGTAGGCAAACCAGTGTCTGCCTACAGTCACAGGTTAAGTCAGGTATCAGTGCTGCTTCAGATTACATCTGTACTTAATTAGTGTGTGGCATAGCTAAGTGAAATGTTGATTCAGACTGCTATTGTCCTATATGCTCAACATGTGAATGAATGGCCCCTGCCCCTGTCTTCAGTCTGGAGAGTGAAGGATCAGAAGCAAACTTTCCCCTTCATTCTGCTCTCTTTCCATCAACAACTGCATGGTGGTATTTGAATACATGCATCCCAACCCAAAGTGCTCCAGAGGTACATTGCGCACATGAGCTCAAGTGCAAACGTAGGTGGGCTTTCTTATTCACTTCATCGCTGAATACACCATTGCTGCATGTGCAAAGCCTGTTGCTAAAGTTCAAGTGCATTAGACAATCTTTATTTGTGTGAGAAGTATGTGTGCATAGCATAATCCCTGTGTGTACACTGAGGACTCGGATTAAATTCTGGGATTTTAGGGGGAGGGTGGTTTAGCCGTTTCTGCAAATCTTTAATGAAATAATAATTACATGTCAAAACAATGCAGATAGATACTGGTTCTTCCTAGGAAGATAAACAGATCTAGTCACTGCATTCAGTTAAAGGGCTTGGAAGTTTTCAGAAGCAATTGCCCGAACTGATGTGATCTCATAGAATGTGCACAAACATCTCAACTGCTTAAAGAAACAACAAGGCCAGTATTTTTCTGCAAGGGAACAGAGAGACCAGTTTGTCTGAGATTAAAACTTTACATAAATTGTAGGGAGAGGAGGAGCTATTGGGGAGGTTAGGGTTAGCAATTTAAACCAGGAGATAGAGAAACTATCACTACAGAATCTGTAGATAAGGTTGCTGGTCGCTGAAAGAACAGACAGGAAAAGTAGCAAATGTAAAAACGGGAAGCTAAGAGACGGAAAAAATGGAAGAAGAGGAGAGCTGAAGAAAATGACATAGAAGGCAGAAAACTGAGAAAATCAAGTTGGGCAAGCAATGGAATGTGGAATATATTTATTATGGCTGGAAAACAGTTCAAGAGGCTAGCTGAAAGTGTCATGAGAGAATAAGAGGGGGATTGAAAAAGAGGGATTTGAGAAACTGTGCTGATAGTGGTAAAGAATGGAGTGAGCTGGAAGAAATTGGGAAAGTGGCAAAGCCTTATTTATTGCCATGGATATGAAGTATTGGCAGGAAGGGAAAGAATTCTGGAAACTAGGGTACAGTGAGACCAGAGTAACAGGTCCATATGATTTTCAGAAATACACGAACATACATACAATGATACATCAACTCTAAGACAGCAGCAAGGGCCAAGGCAGAGTTTGATTTAAACTAACTAGACAATTATTTTATTGCAAGCTTCTACTATATGTAATACAATTCAATATGAAACACTTCTTGCCTTGCAGAACCCTCTTATACTGACGGCACAACTAACTCATGCAATTGGTCCTTCTAGTGCTATTGATCTGGTGAAGGCAACTGCTGACAGAGGAAGGTTGAGGGTAGTGATGGGAGAATCAGTCAGTTCCATTTTCTCTCCATTTCTCATTTTTCCA
>NC_070606.1:43790000-43812500 GCF_027172205.1 Podarcis raffonei | reverse complement strand
AATTTCAATGTGTCTGTTCTTATTATTACCAATACTGGATACTGACTTTGGATGCAACCCTTAATCTTTTTTTATAGATGAGGTGGTAGTTTAGGATTTCTTTCTGCTTTTTCAATAACAAAAGTGAGCTTTGCTGTCACTGTCAGCAGCCCAACCATGTTCTTTGGATTGAATGTCCCATGAAAGTGACAGCCATTCACCATCTCATATTTACTGGAAGGAGAAAATTCTGAATTTTTGCCCACCTCCCAAACTCATCAGATCCCTCGCCTCCTCACCCCTACCCAGTTTCACTGTGGATGGATGGTCTTGCAAATGTTCTTTTGTGTTTGTGTGTATTTTGTGTGGATATTTGGCCCAGCTTAAGTTCTCCTATGAGTTGCAGCCCGTCTCTTATATACTGACATTTGAAAGTGTTCTGAACGATTTCAGAAATTAGATGGAATCTATTGTCCCCTCTACTCTGTGGGTACAGAACAAACAGGTGTCCTGACCAGATGTGATGTCCATCACCAAGGGGAAGCGATGGCCCAACCAAGATGGAGACTATTTGGCCCAAAGTTCTAGCATAGACTGGAAGGCAAGCCAAGGCCCCTGGACAAGGGAGCAAGGTGCTGGTTCTGGAATACAGCAGTCTTGCACCTAAGACAGAAAAGGCAAGTTCTCTAAGCAATATATTGGAACAACTGATACCTCAGATGAAATTCCCACACCCTAAGTTGAAGCCCTAACTCTGATTCCAGAACTGTGGGGTGTGCTTATTCCCCGGTTAGAGTTTGGATTTGATATCCCGCTTTATCACTACCTGAAGGATCTCAAAGCGACTAACATTCTCCTTTCCCTTCCTCCCCAACAACAAACAAAGGTGAGTGGGGCTGAGAGACTTCAAAGAAGTGTGACTGGCCCAAGGTCACCCAGCAGCTGCATGTGGAGGAGCGGAGACGTGAACTCAGTTCACCAGATTACGAGACTACCGCTCTTAACCACTACACCACACTTCCTCTCTAGTTAGAAAAAGGACTCCAAGTGTGCCTAGAGGCATTATTAATACTAATCACACATTGCAGTGTGGTAAGCAATAATTAAAAACAGTTTCTAGTGAGGAGCCCTCCTTCAAATTAAGTCATGTAACAATGTTTCAGAAATGTACATTTAGGTCTAATAGGGAAACTTCCTTTTGTACTTTTTCCTTTATAAAACACAGGCAACAACAACAGCAGCAGCAACAAAAATACAACTACCCATATAGTTTTATCAGATCTTCTCTAGTAGGTAAAGTCAGGTAATGGTGACAAGTAAAGACAGGTAAGAGCTAGCTTTATATCTTTAAAAGCAATATGGTTCACAGTTATACCGGGATATCTAAGTGCATTGCAATTTCCTTCTTAGGGAGGTTGTAGAATCACATTCCTTGGAAATTTTCAAGAAGACAGTCAAGTATCATGTGTGGGCCTGATTTCCCACACTTCTAGCAAAAAGAAAAGAGAAAATAATGTGTGTGTGTTGGATGAAACTGTGAAAAGTGCCCCCGTTCACATGTTGGGGGTGGGGCTTCACAAAGGGATGGTACTGATAGACTACATAACATAGTATGCCCTGCCAAGTGCTTACTAGTTGCACCACTGTACTGTTTGCAAGAGGGCCACTTATACATCAGCTAAAAAGGGAGCACAGAACCACACAACATTTCCATACGCTAAATTATATGTGTAGCTACAGATGTAGCAATAAATATAATTTAAATAGAAATACAATACAGTCATATCTCTGGTTACAGACGCTTCAGGTTGCGTGTTTTTGGGTTACACACCACGCTGAACCCAGAAGTATCGGAATGGGTTACTTCTGGGTTTTGGTGCTCACGCATGCGCAGAAGCACTAAATCGCACTTTGCACATGTGCAGAAGTGCCAAATCGCGACTCCTGCATGCACAGATGTGGTAGTGCGGGTTGTGAACACTGCGGGTTGCGAACGTGCCTCCCGCATAGATCATGTTCGCAACCCAAGTATCCACTGTGCATCTCACTACAGTAGGGAAGACTGTGACCAGATAACATGCGTGCCTGCTGTCCAAGTTCTAACTGCTGACTGGCAATGTTTGGGACCTTGCTCTCACTTTTTATGGTTCTTAATTTTTAAACTGGACGTGGACTGGGCAAACCTTCCAATAGAGAATTCCTTCAGACGGAGTTGGGGAATGATCAATGGTTAATGCTAGTAACAAAGATAATTCCCTGTATAACCCTACTTCCAGTAACAGTACTGAGCCAGTATTGGTCTGACAATGTGGTCCAACATCAAACAGCTGGAATTGAGAACTGAGTTAGTAGATGATACTGCACAGTCTTGCATAGGGCCCCTGTACATCATTTGAAACAGAAAATGAGAATGAGGGTAAAATATTGCCAAATCAGAATGGCAGAGTTGACTAAAATTTGGCTAGGGTCATCCTTTGTATAAAGAAGAAAAACTGCCGCAGAATCTCTTATGGCACTGCTCAAATTCAACAGACTACAATTGCCTCCTGATGGTCCCATATAGATAAATTAATACAGCATATTAATTTATTCAATGCAGCATATAATTAGCACGATTCCCTATAATTCTAAATGTTATCACCTTTATCACAAAAATAAAGTGACCATCCCTGGTAGTGACTTGCACCTAAGGGTTAATGTGGCATAATGGATATACTGGGTTTAATTTCCCACCTAGCCATGAGGCTCACTGGATGTCCTTAAACCTGTCACTATAACTTACTTTATTTCAAGTATATGTATGTTGCTTGTCATCAGAAAAGACTGCAAAGCAGCTTACAAAGAAGGCCAAAATTAAATAATATCATATATAATGCATCAGCTCTATAAAATAGGGTTCCCCACATCCAATAAGTTCCCACTCATTCAATACCCACACAAACTGCACACTTGTACATCAGCCATCCTAAACTTGAACACATTCACCCACAGGTTACATACAAAACAAGGCTGTAAAACATTGACAGGCTAATATTAAAACCAAATTTAATCTCACACTCCACACACTCCAATAAAATTGGCATGAAGTTCATTAAAATATTCACATTTACGTAGAGGTATCATGTATGGCTGAGGAAGTACACTCTCACCCTAGTCATCAGCCCCCCATTCCTAGCTCCCACCTGATTCGTGGTCATAATCCAGTATCTCCCATACCTGCACAATGCACTCACCCCAAGTGAGCACTGCCCATCCCCACATCCAGCCAAGGCAAAACATGGCTGTCCTATCACCGCAAAACAGTTGTGTCTTTTTTTTTACAAGCTCAATGGGCAGAGATGGAAAGTCCAACATCTTCTCCAATGTGTTGCCAGAGGATCCTGATCTCTGGGGTTGGTAAATTCCACAGGGACTTGAGTGTTCAAGGTTCATCCTCCACAGGGATGTGAGGAGTAAAAGGGTGGGCCACAGTGTTCACTGTCCTGAACTCCTCGAGAGAAGGGTTAGACAAAACTGTCAGAAATAAATAAGTACTTTGATGGTAATGAGACCTATCTAGCAGGTATGAGAATTGTAGAGAAAATTCAGCATTATTCTGCTGAGCTACTATGGCTGGGTTTATAAGAAGAGATGGGGGAGATGGGGAGAGGGATACAAGAATATACATCCTTGGCTGTATTTACAGGTCGCTTTTTATGTACTTTTATAAATCTAAGTCAAACCCTACTCATTATTCCAACAGAGGCTTTTAATTCTGTAATGCATATTTAAACAGTATTATTAAAAAACAATGTGCCAACTGCCATTGATGTGAGATGTCGGGCATTGCTCCTTTGAACCCATTATCATGTCACTGGACCTGTTAAATTTAGCTGTTTCTGTTGCTCTTAATTGGGTTGTGCAGCATGGAGCAGTAGAGCTTGGTCTCGGTTAATGCCATGAATTACAATAATCATATTCATTTTGCAGAGCAGACCCATAGCAAAAGTAAACGCGGGTATTCAAAACAGGGGTGTGCTAAAAAGGATATGAAGTTATAAGCTGATTTATGTATTTAATACCAAATAAATACACTTTAGTGGGTCTGTCTTTCTTCTGTTTACTCACACTATGTGTTGCTAGGTTGTATCTGCCTACACATTCCCAATGAGGTCACAATCTTAGGTACCCTTATTCAGTGGGGAAAAGACCCATTGAACAACGAGGGATTTGCTTCTGAATAAAAGCCTAAGGTTGTGATACAAGTCTTTCTTCCTCCTGTTACTACTACACTCCTGGAACTGTTCAACTCAGCCTTATCTCCATAGTTCTCTCCCCCACCCCACTTACTCTTTTTTCTTAGAGGCCCAGATCCACTAAAAATCTGTGTTTTACTGTTGGTATGGTTCTCAACCAATCTGCCTCCCTAAGAAAACAGGTTTCGCCCTTTCATTTTCAAGTCAATATCAGTGCATGAGGAAAGCCATTTTGCTATCACAGGTTTTTTTTGGGGGGTGGATATTGTACACCCACCCTGGTTGGCACTCTGGACCCACTATAAACCCACCAACCCAAGCTGCTGGTCTGTGTCCTGGATGTACCCCAAACCATTGTCCCCACCACTCTTTCCCCCAGCACAAATAACTCCACCCCCAGATACCAGATTTTTTATTTTATTTTAGGAATTGTTTGTGTGACTGAAAAATGTATTTGAAGGCTGGGTCCTAGAGGTGAAACTAGACACAGCATTAAATATGTATTTGCATTTAAACAGCACATTTAAAAATAGCATCTACTGGAGGAAGTTGTTAATTGCCAGAGTAGCAGCTGATTAGGAAGTCCTGAGGAAAACCCCCCATCTGAAGCTCCTATTTGCATTGGGAGGAAATTCCCCATTGGCACCAGTTAAGAAAGCCTGAAGGACCATGTAGTGATTCAGGTTTTGGTGAAAAAGAAAGGGATAGGCAGCCAATGCTTCCCTATCTCTCACTGTGGCATTTTGTTATGACACTAACAGGAGATGAGTATCAATTTTGATTTGTTTGTGGGCAGGTTAGATGACCTTGCTTCACAGCAAGTGTTATCTGTCCCACACTTTCCAGTGCATTTTCCTATCACTTTTCTTAGTACTTCTTAGTGACCTTTCCAGGAAGCAGATTGGTTGTGCAAAACCTCACGACGAACTATGATTGTACAACCTGAATTTACCAGTATGTGACTCAATCCACCTGAAAAGAGTGACAGTGCGGAAGTGCTGCATTACTCTTCTGTCTTCCCAACAGCCTACGTCACTGCCAGTTACTGAGGGCGAAAAGGCAAGGCAGCAGGAAGCTTGGTGTGGCTCCAACAGTCCCCCTGCTGCCTTGCCCCTCTCTCTCAGTAAACAGCAGCAATGTGTGGTGTTGGGAAGCCAGCAGAGCAACGCAGCCCCACCCACACTTAATGGCCTGGTTTGCACATCATGGTAAGCAAAACTATGTCTTACTGAGAGTGTGTGAACATGAAGATTCTTGAAGTGGAGCCAAGCACAAAGGGCCAATAAGGAGCAAAGCTGTCGCAATTTCTTTTCTGGGAGCCAGAACCTTCAAGCTATGCCATAATTTGTGTTACCTGATAACACAGCCAGTATAGGACAGCCTTATACTTTTTTTTTATTGCATGCCTCAACTGAGTCGAAGGAGCATAAATGAACCATACTAGTACAATACTTGTTGTTAAAGGAATATTGAGATGTTATTAGTATTTGCAATAACAAGTGAGGCAGTGAAAACAACAGTAATTTCAACATGGATAGTTTAGTTTTGTAATAATGTTAGGAAAAACAAATGGTTACTTCAGTTACCTTCTTGCAAAAAAACTCCAAAACACAGCCTAAGCCAAGAAATAAATTAATTACAAATTGTACTAAAGGTTTTGGACCAAGCTGAAGCTGTTACAAATGCATCATTTTAAAAAATGGTAATTATTCTGGGTGGGTGGAAAAAACCTGGCACATATTATTTTCTTAAGTAAAACATAAGAGAGAACAGATGTTGTGATGACTGATGTTTCTTTTTGGCCTTCTTTCTTTAAAGATATTTGGCCCATTGCAAATAATCTGAATGCAACATTTTATCTCAGAATTGCTATCATGTTGTTACCAAGCTGAGGAGAAAACATGTTTTGAGGAAGAGCTAGGATACTGTGGCAAAATGTCAAGAGTCTGCAAAAAGCAAAGGTGAAAGGGGGTGGGTGGCAATGAAATCTGAGTAAAAAACCATAAATGTAAAGAAACACCAGGACTTCTGGTCTGAGGTGGAATGAGAAAAATGACCAAAAGACAAAGATAGGAAACCAAAATCTGGAAGTAATTATGGTCAAGTGAAGACAACTGAATTCCATATTACCTTGGTGGACGTCTGTAAAGGCAGTTTGAGGAGGTATTTTGGTAAGGTTTACTTTTTGGAGCTTAGCAACATAAATTTGTTGTCACTGAACTATTAAATAAAAGAGACACATGTTGGCAGAGAGTTTGCAGCGCAGGGATGGAACTGATTAAGGGACAGCCTATGAAATAATAGCTTAAATGGCCCCTCTGCAGGATTTTAATATCCCATGACAACACTCAATTGTCAAATTCAGCTAGAGTGTCCAGGATGCTACTAAAATTAAGCCAGAAAGTCGTAGATTTATTCTAGTTTTTTTCTTCTTCTCCTCAGTTAAGCACAGGAAATGCCAGTAAGCTGTGAGAATATAAGCAAAAAAATAAGAAAGCTTGGGGGGGGAGAGAAGGATGGCCTACACTTTTAAAATAATTTTTCTGCCATTAAATCTACAACAAATGTCTCTCACCTACACACGATAAAGAGGCAATGTGGGATTTTAATTGGACTTTTGGCTTTTCTTCATTTGATTTAAACCTAGGTAGAATTTCAAACAATAATACTGGAACACCTGGTTAACACGTTAGATGATACGTATAGTTGTAAATTGTGGTTTTAATAGGTGCTCACTGGGGGATTTAAAAGGGTCCCATTGTTCAGCTTGGCAGATATTAAAAAAAAAAGTTCATGAACTACTGGGATTTTAAACCTGCTGGCATGATTTTAATATGCTTCAAAGAATGTAATTTGATAATTTGCCCAAACTTGTGCCCAATTTGTGAACAGAGTATCTAATGACCATGTTATGTCATTAAAATGCCCTGATAGAGAAATAGCCATAACATTCTGTTTTAAATTTATTACAACAATCCACTTTAATGAACAGCAACAGTTACTGAAATCCGATAATCATCATACTATACATACATAATGAAAGAAATGCATAAGCCAGTTCAGAAATGAAATATAAGTACATGCTTCATATATATTTGAACGGTAAGAAATTGGGAAGAAAAACAAGCTTTGTATATTATTATTATTATTATTATTATTATTATTATTATTATTATTATTATTAAAGCGAGTATACTGAAGTGCAGGAAATCTGAAGCTTTTAGCCAGTGAGGAAAGAGTGTTTTAAAAGGTGGCAGGGAATGAGAGGATTCAGCCCTCCACCTATGCCCTGCTTGATAGAGGGTGGCCACAAGTCCTGCTTTACAGAGAGCAGTCCTCTGTTCTAAGTGCTGCCTTATTCGAGGCCATTCTAAAGACAAAGAACCATGAGAAAGTGTAGAAGGGGCATTGAAGTTGCCCATCAAGAGGAGAATTTGTTCAGCAGACCTAGTAGGCACACAGGTGACCTAGTTGCTGTCTTCCCCAATATGGTGAGGTGTTAAAGGTAAAGGGACCCCTGACCATTAGGTCCAGTCGTGACTGACTCTGGGGTTGTGGCACTCATCTCACTTTATTGGCCAAGGGAGCCGGCGTACAACTTCCGGGTCATGTGGCTGGCATGACTAAGCCGCTTCTGGCGAACCAGAGCAGCGCACGGAAACACGTTTACCTTCCCGCCGGAGCAGTACCTATTTATCTACTTGCTCTTTGACGTGCTTTCGAACTGCTAGGTTGGCAGGAGCAGGGACCGAGAAACGGGAGCTCACCCCGTCGCGGGGATTCAAACCACTGGCCTTCTGATCGGCAAGTCCTAGGCTCTGTGGTTTAACTCAAGGCACCACCTGCATCCCTATGGTGAGGTGTTACAATTTCTAAATTTGCATTAGGCATATAAATTAGCATATGCAGGCTTAATGTGAATATGTACCCTATTTCCCCCTCTTTTTGGGTGATGCCTTTCTGGCAATGCGTAAGTAGCCACTTTTGCATTTTTAAATAAAACAAATTGTTTAAAAAACGCCCCAAGCCTCCAGGGTTCTCTTCGCCAAATCCTGGTAGTACTGCGCCAGAACTTCCCACTGCTCAGAGAAATGGAGACTGCATAACAATCCTTCTTCACCGTGATATTTACATACGGATTTTGAGCTGGAAAATGGACCCCTGAATCAACTCACACAAAAACTTTAAAAAAAAAATTACACCAAACCCAGTTAAAAGACAATAAAGTGATAACATTAATAAGACATAAACAGCAATGGGAGGGAATGATTCCGCCCCCCTTCAGATTAAAAGCTAGGTCAAATTAAAAAGCTTTATAGTGAAGAAGCCAATGGATGCTCTCAAGAAAGGGAGGCAGAGCAATGCCTGTGAGGTTGAATGCATTCGGCATGCAGGATTATATTAGACGGGGCAATCCTTCAAATATTCTCTGGTCCCATACCTACCTTGAGGTTTTACTGCTTTGTGTTCTAGTGTTGCCCCCTACTCTTTATTCCTACCCCTCATTTGATTTGGATTTATCCTTTCTGGGACAAATCTGATAAGTTAAAAAAACAAACAACCCTGTTGCAAGCAACTCATTTATTATAGCACAACAACCCATTTACAGTATTGAGCTCCAGTTTGGAAACATCCGCTATCATCTAGGTCTGTTGGCATTTGCGATAGTGAATTCAAAATCTTATCCATTCATACTTATATAAATACTGTGTGTCCTAAGAACTCAGTTATAAGGACTCCCTAGTGTGCTGACAGTTACTGAAACGGGACTTGTTACTGGAGTTCTTATGGAGGTTAAACTCCCACTGAACTGTAAATTTCCTTTAAGAAAAAAAAGTCTGAAGAACAACCTGCTAATAGCTTTTATAACAATTTTGTCCTTATTTTATATCTCATTTTATTATATTTTATTTTAACTAATATAGTTTAGATGAACTGTTGATCTTTTGGCATCTTATGCAAAACAAACCTACCAAACCTTTCAAGGTTCACTGCTACGGACCTACACATACTAACTAAAACTCCCGGTGCAAAATGCTATACGACAGAAAGGTCTCTATAGGTCCCTTGTAAAAAATCTTTTGCATGCCCCAAGAGTGTCTTATTCATTTCAACAGGAAATGCCAAGGGAATTTGTAGGTAGGCTGTACTTGTTTGGGTCCCCCCTCCAACCCCCAGAGCCAGCATTTAATATGGGGGGGGGGGAGAGAGAAAGAGGACATGATTTATAATAATGCTCTAAAAACTCTTCAATTTTTATACTTCTAATACTGAAACAACATAGTGTGTCATTTTAACTAGCACAAGAATACATCGTAATATGTAATTTGCTTATGTTTTCCCGGGCTTTGACCATTAAATAAGGTAGTTGGGAAGAAGATTTTGGAGATTCTGTCAATAGCAAAGCTGCATGCTCTGGTGGGCTGTCTGTTCCTTCAGACTATAGCAGAGGATGAAAAGAGACTGTAGGTGAGGCCAGATTAAGGAGGTTGGGAATCCTGCTGCTGTTTCCAAAATACCCTTCCTTCTCCCCAAAAGGAACATATGAAATAAGGTACCATAAAATAAGCTTTATGGCATTTAAAAGACTAACCAATGTATTATGGCACGAGCTTTTCTGTACTAAAAAAAAAAAGGCACATTGGAGCATTTGGATTTTACAAGGATCAGCAAAACACAAACAAAAAGCAGTTTGACAACCTTGATAAACAAAAAGAAGATCCTTTGAGCCTACACAGTTTAGTATTTTAAACTCATGATTTTTGTTCACTTCCTGTTTTGGGCCAATCACCAACTCTTAGCCATCTGTCATGGATGCTTTAGCTGAGATTCCTGCATTGTAGGGGGTGGGACTATATGACCCTTCGAGCCCCTTCCAACTCTACAATTCTGCGATTCTACCTCACACGGTGGTTTCAAGATATAGAAAGGAGGTATAAATAGCTGCAGAAAGAGGACTTCAGCTTGTATCATATTTTGGTTCTATTAACCAGTGTGATGCATCTTTGTACTATAAAGGGTCATCTTTTCTGCTTCAGCCAAAGTTATTCTGGCCTGTTTATTACGTGCTTTATTTGCATGAGTCCCATTTGTATTCGACTGAGCTTATTCTTAGGTTACCGCCCACAAGGAACTGAGTCCTAAGAGTTGTTTCTTAGCCTTGTAGCCACTGAGGGTTCTGGAAATAGGAAATATCTGCTTCCATTTTTTAGTGGGCAAAATGGTCCCATGTGTTTGGTGGCCGAGACATTTAGGTTTTCAGCTGCCTCAGCTCATTAGAGCTCTCAGAAGATCTCATATTCTCCTGCAAGATCTCATGTGAGCTGGCCAGAAAAGCTAAAACTTCTCTTCCCATAGGAGCAACTTCTAGAGGCCAAGGTCCCTTGTCTCCCCGCCCCCAAATAAAATATTTGAGGGGACTGCCCGGCAGAGTTGAAGGGAGGGCACTCTATCGTTGGTAAAAAAAAATATCATTGCCAAAAGTAACATGCTGGGAGAGGGAATTGGATGCATGACCTGTGACCTCTGTCCTCAGGTTTATTTTCTCTCTCCATGGATATATTTGTCAGAAGAGCCAGGATCTCTCCTCACCACAGAAAGGCAGCCATTTCTCTCAAGAAATCTGCTTTCTTTGGTTCAAACACATCTTCCATTACATCTCTTCTTGCAAATCAGTGAAGTCCCCCTAGTCTCCTATGCATAGCACTGTCTCGTCCACTTGTATCTTCCTTTTAATATGGCTATTTTCTTTTCACCTGGGAACTAAATTCTAATAGGAAAACCTTATTGTTTGACATTGGAATACCAAACGCCAGCGTAGATATACTGCCAAATGATCATGGTAGGATTAAATAGATTTTTATTTTTCTCCCCACTCCAACCACCAATGGCTGGCCAAAAATGCAGTCTTTCTTACTTCCCTCCCCCGCTCTTGCTTTTATAGTAACAATAATTTAAAATGGTATATTCAGTGAAGTGAGAAAGAAAAAGGATTGCACCCAAATTACGGTGCACTACAAGAGAATTTAATTAAGAATATACACATTAGAATTTCAGTGGGATCTTCTATTTAATGTTACTTTATTAATCCTTCTATCAAACCCTTTTTTATGTATATCAGTTGATATACAATTAATCTGTTCTCTTGTGAGGAAAAAAAATAGCACCTGAGGTGGATGAAAAGTGTCAGATTATAATAATTATAAGCAGCTGTTCATTTGGAATCACCTCTGGCCTACATGGGGGATGCTGTGAGTTACCACTCCTCACAACAGCCCACCTCATTAGACTTGACCTTCCCAGCTGGGGATTTCATTTGTGTTTTTTTTAATGGATTTGTATACTGCAAATCATAACACCTCATGAAGACTGGCTCTTTGTTGCAACAACAGAAGAGAGCAATAGATTTTTTTTAAAAAAAACAACAACACCCCACCCCAAATCTGCAGCTACTGTAAACTGGTCAGATACAAGTGGTAATGCGGGTAACTTTTCAGAGCTGCTGCCCATGTGGCAATCTAGATTGTGACAATGCCTTATCTGAGACAACGAAGATATGATTAGCGTTTGAGAGGAAGCCTCTTGGAGCCATTTCTACCACAATTAGTAGAATAAATAAGTTCTGCCAGACTTTTTAATGCATTTGCGAGCGCAGGGGCTGTTTCTTCATGGCACCACCTCTGGCAGGGTGACCATAGCTGTGCAAGAAAACCTGCCATCAGCAAAAAGAGAGCTTCCACGAAACATAAGCAGGCATCATTTGAGCCAAGCTTCAGTGGGGTTTAGTGCTGGAATGCATTTCAGAAGGACTGGGTTTAGAAAAAGTGTTTCTTTGGACATGTATAGAATTCCAGAACTACCGCCAGCCTGTCCGAGCAACTTCCGAACAAACACAGTCAATCTCCTCTGCAGTGAGTCTGACCTTCCAGATCTTCTGGAATCCCACTGCCTCCAATTTTTGAAATTATGAAGCACCCGGCATCAATGTATCGCAAATACGAATCCGAGAATGTATGCACACACATTCTAGCCTGTGGAAATTAAAGCAATATGCACGTACAGACTTATAGAGAAAATTAAGAGGGTTTTTTTTTGAGCTTCTCAACAATATATCTGGTTTCTTTCCCCCCTCCATTTATGTTTGTAATAAACTCACTCTCATACAATTAGCCTCAATTGTTTTTATATCTTCTGAGGCAATAATATAGGCAGTCTGGGGAATACAGTAGTAATCCACATACCTGTGTTCATTTACCCAAATCACTATGGTTACAGCCAGGGCAAATTGTTTACTGTGAGAATCTTTGGAGCCCCTTTCCAGATACTAATGACCTTTCTGTTCATCCAATAACATCAACAAACCAGGGAGGCTGCCCACACCATTAAAGCCAATTGCCTCTCAAGTTACTGAGGGACTTGTGCTTTTCCTCATTTATTTTCTCTCATCTGATGTAACTCACATGCCACTTTCTTGTCTTTAAAGAAGGGGAAAAACTGTGGATTATTGATTTGCTTCTGAACAGAAGACCAACCTAAAAGCCCCAATGAATTGTCACTCATTATTGAAATTACTGAACACTAATTAAACTGGCAGCTCAAATCCCAGCAGGCCACACTCATCTGAAGCTGAAATTCAGACACTTGGACAGTGGAAGAGAGAAAGCGTTAGCAAGCACCAGGATTGTAATAAGCTTTGCATTAATTTTTGTTTCTTAAAGGCGCACGCAGGGTTTGCACACCCAACACGCTACCCGTAAAAAAAAAAGAAAGGTTAAATTCACAAAGCAGCTCCGCCTAGGTTCTTTTCTGTAGGTACTGTTGCAAATTAGTTGCCTGGAATCTCGAAACAAAACAAAACCCTGTTCTTTTCACTGTAATAAACAAAACAGGAAAAGGAAAGACAGTACAGCATTAAAGAGGAAGGCAGTACATGAGCACCAGCTAATGATTAACACCGGCTAAAATACGCTGGTAAAGCAAGCGTAGGAGAGCTTAAAATTCAAATTGGCTAGGTGGAAGGAAACTGAGTCAGAATATATAAATAATCACATCACTTGGATGGAACTTCTCGAGCAATAATAAATGCTAAAGATCATTTAGAATTCATAGAGCCCAATTTAGGGGGAAAAAATCTTTGGCCCATTTTCACAGGATGCCCAAGCTACCTATAAATTATGCACGTCCACAGCTAATCAATGGCCTCCCCCTCCCCCCTCCCCTCCTCACACACACTTTCTAAGCAGTAACTCTTCATTTGTTCAACTTCAAAGGGGGCAGAGCAAGAAGGAAAGGGACTAGTCTAAGCATTTAATTTAAAGTAGATGCACAGGACTCTATCTGAAAATAGATTGGGGAGAAAAGGCCAAGAGATGGGAAGGAATACAGGAATTTGGAGGCAGCCTGAAGTGTGAAGCAGCGTCTTCGGTTTATAGAAGAGAAAGAACAGTTGGGGAGGGGGAGAGAAAGCACAACAATTGGAAATAAAGTGTTATTGTTTCAGTTTGGGGGTGTTTTTCTCTGGCATGGCACATCAGACACCAGTGTTGCCATAGAACAAGAAACTGTTGGACGACTGCTACCAATGGCATACCATCATGGTGGAGGTTCCTGCCTGGGAGACTTCACCAAAAAGAGGAGAAAGATGTTTTTTGTTTGGAAAGGCCTGTGTGTGTGTGTGTGTGTGTGTGTGTGTGATTTGGGCGTTGCTTCTACTGTTTTGGGATTTGAGCTGCGGCTCTATGGTTTCGTTACAGTTCTTCATATGGATTTTAGTGTTTTGAATTACTTAGGGTCGTTTTAAATGGTTGCAATGATCTTGAGAGGTGGCAAGGGGCGTCTTCAGATCTGGAATCATCGTTAGTTATTCGTTATTAAAAATCGATCACACAGCACTTTAAGCTAAATGCCACCTTTGTGTCCATGTCCTTATTTTGTAACATACAAGTTCATCAGATGGTGGCTGGTGCTATAGGTAAGCACCAATAACTGAAACATTTTGCTTCCTGAGGCAAAGGACAATATGGCACCCACAACCACAGTCCCATGTAAAGAACTGGATATTATTTCCATACTGCTAACAGGATACTGTCTTCTACCATACCTGAAGGCAACAGACTGGCTTCAAGGACACAGGGCAAACCATGTGACAGACACGCATGCCCTTACAGGAGGATCAGAGGGGCCCGCCACCACTGCCCCCTTGCAACTGCCACCTGAGGCAGCCAGCAAATGCTTGGGCTGGACCTGCAGTTGCAACCTCCCACCTGAAAGGGAATAAAGGATTAATTGGATATGATAGAAGTTTCCTTGTAGCAATTACAAAGAAGAAGCAGTGTAAGACCTATCATCCTATCAAACAACCCTACCTCAGCAGGCTTTTAATAGCTAGATTTCTATCTTTATTGGTTGGGTTTTTAATTTCTATTTCATCCATGTGGCCATGGGAGAGGAAACAACAAAAACATATTCTTTATCATCATCATTATCATCATCATCATTCTGTATCTCATTAACAGTTCCACCTTTGGCCAGCACCTTTACCAGAAGTTTAAAAAGATGGCTAGATAATGAGCCAGAAGAAAATCCCATTAAACACAATAGGGCTTACTTTCAAGTGAGCATGCACAGGGTTGGGCTATTAATGGGCTTGTTTTCCTCACGCAAACCATAATGTAAATCTGTGTAATGGTGATTCTTAAGTGCCCTCCAATCCATTACTGCAGAAGAGCCATCCAGATGTAATAGGATCTGTGCAAACTGGTTTCCAGGTGCCCTGCATTGTTAAGTGTGTTCCATACTTTAGGAAACCACATCTGCATGGAGGTTTGCAGAAACATAGTTTCAGTAATTGATCTTGAAGCCCTGGAGCTTTTGGCACATCTCAACAAGGCATTAAATTTTTTTATAAGGCATGTGTACAGAAAGCATGTAAAAACGTGAGGCTGTTCAGGTTTCCCAAGCAATATAAAGCTTTGGATAGTGTTTGTATAATCTTAGCACATTATAAAGAATAACTACTTAATCACCATAGATCTATCACCTTTCCCTATGCAAATATATATTTGCATTTACACACACACACACACACACACACACACACACACACACACATACTGCTTTCAAGAAATTACTCATAGGTGCTAGAACTAAGGAAGTCAGAGCCATGGCTTTTCGAAAGGGGGAAAGAACATTTAAACAGTTGCATATATTTTAAGCATGTCCAGATTGAGCAGGATTGGCCAAACCTCAATTTCTGAACTTCTTTTGAAATATCTGAAAATAGTAATAAGAAAGAGGGTCCCACGAACATGCACAGAGTGGAAGGGGCTATTTTTCAGGGGGTGGGGAGAAAGTTTGCATATAATTGGGGGGACTTGTTTTGAGTAGTGTCAGTGCATTTCCTCAAGTGTCATTCCAAGGTGCATTGTGGGTGGAGGAGGATACCAGTCACCCATGGTGGTGATGGTAAAATAAAGTTTAAAGGGAGGGGGGATGGTTTAAAAAGCATAGCTGCCAAATAACTCTCTCCTAAAACATGGCAAATTTCTCTCCTGAAATTCTCCTTCCCTTTGTGAACCTGCTTTCCCCTTACACTGCTGAAATTTTCAGCCAAGTTTATCAAGTAGAATTTCAGGTTTAGTGCTACTTATGACAATATTATTTGAGTTTAGGGAGAGAACCACAAGTTTCTCTTCTAGAGAACCATAAGTTTCAAAAACAAGAAATGAAAGAATCAAGTAAACCACCAAAAAGAAAGAAAAAACAAACAGTTCCCTTTGGTATTCCGGTAAATTTGGGTGGACTTGTAAACTACGCACAAGTTGAAGCAATTGCATGACTTCTTCAGCATGTGCTGAACCTGGCACAGTCTCACTAAACCTGCTATATGCACATGCCAGTTTGGTTGTGTGAATTGGCTCCGAAAGTGTGAATTTCCTTTCGCGTACCGCTACTGTGACATTTTAGCAAGGATGGATTTCCATGGACATCTGCCATATATGAAATGATCATGGTGCAGCAGTGTAGTTATATGCCATTGTTTTATTGCAGCTAGGAGGGAGAGTGGTTACTAAGCCACAGTGCAATAATTCCAACCTTCTTTTGCAAGACATGTTCAAGGGGAAAATAATTTCCATATGTTGGCACTGCATCTTGACTTTTATATGGGTCAAAGGGACATTTATTCCCCAAGGTCATGTTTGGTTTCCTTTTTTAAAAAAAAGCTACATTCCCTTAAAATCCTGGAGTCATCACTTTAAACAGCTCTAAGCAAAACTATTAATGCTCTAAACCTTTATTTTTATTTAAAAGAGTAAACCCTTTAGCCTTGAATATTTAGTAGGATTCTGTCAAAGAGGAGATTTCTTTCCGAATATGATCTATCACAATATTAACTCATCAATAAATAATAAGAGGAAGAGCACATGATTTAAAAGATGCTGAAACTTCTGATAGCTGCCATTACAAGTGGGTCTACCTTATGACTGTCTGGAGTGCTTGTAGAAATGGCCAGTTGCCTTGTTAGGTAGAAGAAATAAGAAAAACAGAAACTGAATCGGTCATTACTAATATTATTCACATCATGCATTTTGTTGTGCTGACCCATTAACCAATATACTGAACAGAGTGTAGGGATAGGGCTTATCATGCGGCCTAGGACCCTCGTACCTACAGGACTGCCTCTCCTGGTATGCCCTGTGAAGGACGTTAAAGTCCACAAATAACAACACTTTGTAGGTCCCAAGCTGCAAGGTGGTTAGATTGGTCTCAACTAGGGCCAGGGCCTTTTCAGCACTGGCCCCAACTTGGTGGAATGCTCTGTCATAAGAGACTAGGGCCCTGCAGGACTTGACATCTTTCCACAGGGCCTGCAAGACAGAGCTGTTCTGCCTGGCCTCTAGTTTGGAACCCTTATGTTTCCCTCCCCTTGTGGTTTTGATTTATGGGCTACTATTAAAATGAGGCTGCATTCTAAATTGTATTTTAACCTGTATTTTAATAAACTGGTTTTTGGTTTTTTTGTCCCCCCCCCCAATTATGTTTTATTGTAATTTTATTGGTGTTAGCCGCCCTATTATCATTATTATTATTCTCTTCATTATTCTCTTCCCCCTAATGAAAGATCTGCTCCTATCAAGGAGAACAGGCTGCAACAGCCACTGTCTTCTGCTCACTGTCCATTGACTCAGCATCAAATGGCACTCTGTGGATAATAATCCACATACTAATATGGGTGTTCCCAAAATGATGAGCTTTGGAGACACTATAGCACTCTTTGAAAATACATAAAAAAGTACCTTGTGCTGTGAAGGAGGCTGAGGAGCACTAGACAAAGTGGGTAGGCTACATTTGGTGACATGGGAGAAGTCAGTGGGAGGTGCTTTGTCAGACTACTATTCCATCTAATGAAGTACTGACTAATCTTATTGTTGAAGTTCTGTTTTTAAAGAGGAAGTCACTGTCCATTGACTCAGCAGTGGAGTGTCCGAAGGATCCAAGATTCAATCCTTAACATCTCCAACTAGGGCTGAGACCTTGGAGAGTGCTACCTGTGGACAATTGTAGATAATACTGAGTTAGAAGGACCAGTAGTCTCCTCTGACATAAAGCAGCTATTTGGGCTCTCTAAACTCTCAGCTAGGTTTCACCACCATCACCACTGGTCTTGCCAGCTAGAAAAGACAGGGGTCATCTGCCAACGAGCTACTATATCCTCCAAAAATATGTATTGTGCTACAATGATGTTTAGTGCTATAGGTGATTGAGCATAGATTGAGTTCCCAAAAAGTGGAACAATGGTATTTTAAACCAAGCATGTACTAAACTCATTATATTAACTTAACATGTTCACTGCCTTCCTGTATTGTGTTTTCTTTTATTTATGAAAATATTGCTTAATATTTTGAAGTAATTTGATATAAAGACCTTTCTCTCAAGTAACGACAAATAACTAGGCTGAGCCTGCCCCACTGTGCACTGAACAATGTAGTTCTACTGCAGATTTCATATATACTATCAGTTGTGGGGCAGGTGGTTGTGGCCTGACTGAAATGTCCTCATGGGCCTTAGTCTCACAGGTTGGAAGTTCCCAATCCCTGAATTATAGTGAACTAAATTCACAGAAACACATTAAAATGTCAGTTACAATTTAGCCTTAATTTCTTTTATCATTATTATTTACAACCTTTAGAAGACATCTGAAGGCAGCCCTGTATAGGGAAGTTTTTGAATGTTTAATTATGTTTTCATATATGCTGGAAGCCACTCAGAGTGGCTGGGGCAACCCAGTTAGATGGGTGGGATACAAATATTATTATCATCCTCATCCTCACAAAAGTCTCAAGCCTAATTCAAATCTACCCAGAAGCGCATCACCCAGGAAACAAACCCTGTACTTTTGCTTACACATTCATATTCATAGATGTATTATCCTAGATACACAGGTGGTCATGGATAATCACTTAATAAAGACTCATAGCTGTTGAACTTGAAAATTATTTTATCTTTATCTTGGCTCTCCTAAAGAGGTAATTATTTTATTCCCACATTGCTTTTTTTAAAAAATGGCAGCACTCTTTCAGAATTCTATGAGTCACTTGCATGGAAACTGCAGAGCTGTTGCATTTGATTGGCTTTCTTGGCCCTTACAAACAATTTACATCTGTAGAGACAGGAATTTCAACCATTTCAGAAAGCCTGCAGCATTTACAATCCCCGCAGCTCTAATTGAAAGCTGAGCTGTAGCCATTTTCACTTTCCAAAGTTCAAAGAGAAATCCACTATTTAGAAACCAGTGGTCAAGAACTGTTGCCCAGAGAACAATGAAACTCTGGGACCTAATGCATTGTTAAAAGACATGGGAATTAATAAAGGTCTGCCCTCTCAGAAGAGAGGGAAAAAGTTGGGCCTTCACTCTACTCAAAAAAGGAAAGTTTTATCAACCCCCAGAGGTTTCACATCTCTATTATAGAAGGACTAGATTGTAAAATTTCGCCTGAGCTCATTAGTTATGGGAACTCCCAAGCTCTGCAGAGAAAAACATAGAATGTAGTAGCTCTTTATGAGTTAACTGCTTGCTTCCTTGCCACTGCTACTAGTTCAGGCAGTTTCATTTGAAAAACAACACCGTATACCTTACTTTAAGATTAAGGATATGCTATAGTGGAACCATTTCAGGTTCCATTCAAGCCTATATCACATGTCACAAAATAACAATAATACACTGTGGTCTCATTCAGACATAACACTAAGCCACAGTTCATCACCACAGAAGTGAGCCTGAGAAAGCCTCATGGTCATGTGCTCTCATCTTCCCCGCTGGTATTGCCCCAAGGAATAGATCAGAAGAATTTTATTTCATTTTTAACCAAGCACAGGTGCAGTCTCCCCTCCTGCAGCTCCCAGCAACTTGAATTCAGGAGCATTTAGCCTCTGGCCATGAAGGCAGAGTGTTGCCATCATGGCTAGTAGTACTTTGTCTAATCCTCTTTTAAGCCCATCCAAGTTGGTAGCCATCACTACCATTTAACCAAGTAGTACCTTCTTTTATCCGTCCTGAATCCTACAATATTCAATTACATTGGATGTCCATGAGTTCTAGTGCTGAGAGATGGGAGAAAAACTGTTCTTTATCCACTTTGTCAAATAATATGTGGTGTTAAGAAGAAAATAATCTTTGTGACATATTTCCCCATTACTTTCAGGAGTTGAAGGCGGGGTTGCAAGTCATAAGTTGAAACTTGCATGCAGTTTACTTTGCAATGCCTTCTGGAATGTGTTGTTTTTGTATTGCAGATGTTTTGGGTTGGGGAGTATGTGAAAAGTTGGACCACTGGCAAAACCAATAAAATATATATACATTCCTGCCAAATCTGAACAAAGGAGAAAGCCAGCATTTTGGTCCCAATTTTCTAGCAGCAAAAATAATTTATTTTCTTTCCAAGCTTTTATTTCTATTGTTTGCCTGATATTAAACTTTTGCCTAATATTAAACTAGGGATGACTAGCCCTTTTCAGCTAGAGGGGCACATTCTGTGCCAGAAGGAGAACTCACACTTTACAAAGCAAAAAGAGGGTGGCATGTCTTCCAAAATGGCTGTGTATGTTAGGTCTGGTTGACACTTCCAGGTTCTCTACCCCTGATTTAACCCCATACAGAACCAATGTTAACTATCTTATGGCTTCTGGGGAGGGGACAGAAATAACTAATATAGCAATACAAAGGTAAGATTGTGGGCAGCTTACAGTATGAAACAGATTTGTAGTTTGTGTATGGACTGCTTGCTTTGCACACAAAATGCTAAAAGAAAAGAAAAAGGATGCTATTTAATTCAGGGAGTAGAATATGTAAATGTATATGTAAAATGGGTCACACTTTGATGTGAATCCATATAGAAAATGCGAGGACTCATTTCTTTCTGATGTGCTATGCTTGACATTTCTGATGTAACAGCTACGGAACACTTCAGAAAGAGAGTCAGTGTGGTATAGTGAACAAAATAGCTCTTTCGGGTTCAAACCGTACAACCTGTTCAAGGGCCTATGGAAACATGCAGTACTAGCTTTGCCCCTTCAACGATGCCATGAACCCCAGCAATGTGCTCAAGCCATTTCAGAATCAACGAATTCTGGATGGGATCACATTAATCACACAAAGAATTTCCAACTCAAGGGTGGGAACCCTGTTCAGTTAAGGTACAAAGGGTGTTAGAAACACACCAACATGTAGAATCTCAGTGGGGGCAGAGCTAGCCCCATACATTTTCACACACCACTTTACATATCTAAAGTGGCCTTGAAGCGCTCTAAAGTTAAGCTGGAATTTGGATTCAATTATCTTCTCTACTAAGAAGGCAGAGGCAAAATTGGATGTGACACTAAACATGTCACTTGAAGTGTATATATTGTTTTTGAAATTGTTAATAGCCAACACTGGGGTGGGGGTGGGCAAGTGGGCATTTTGGAGAGTGGGGGGACACTGCTGTGGGAAAGAAAGAGATAATTCTTTACAGCCAAATAAAAAATGGGAGGTGCCCACAGGACAACTAGCAATTAGAAAACCAAGTGATGCATCACCTCCAACTTGGCCCTGAGTTTTATCTTATCTTATCCTAGAATGTTGTTTTGAGAATATAATGGGAATAGCAAGGAACCATATATGTTGCCCTGAGCACCTTGGAGAATGGGTAGGATAGAAATGTAATGAATGAATGAATGAATAAAAATGCATTCAGTAAAACCATTTGTACTCAAGCCACATAGATTCAGCTATATATTCACCTCACCTGGAAAAAAACAAGTTTACCGTCTAGAAACCAGCTATTACAGCAATGCTGAAACTATAGGTGTGCTTACTGTTCCTCTTTAAAAGGAATCATCAGTTTGTTTCTACAAATGATTCTGGGAGAAGAGAAGGGCAGCACATCTCTTCTCATCTGTATCCTCTTCATCAACTCATTGGGATTCTAGTGATTTCACAGAAGCAGAATGGCTCTTTGCTAAATCGGCAGGTTTCCCAGGCGTGCATAGAGAGCTATAGAAAACGTTCACATGCTCCTGTGATTTATGGCAGCATCATGGCTTCCCATTATTGTTAGCGGGTCTGTAACTATTTCCATTTAAAAACCTTACTTTCATATAACTTCTCCATAAAAATTCACTCCAGTTTGAAACTTGCCATATGAGGCATCAGCCAAGCAACTGTTCCAATTGAGGGGACTGGGAGAGGGCCTTCAAACATCTCTCAGCAAGTTTTATAGGTAATTGTACCAGGTTAAAATGTAGCCCAACACTTCTCAAACTTTATCCTTGTGCAAATTTTGCTTTCAATTATTATTCTTTTATTAGTGATAGGGTATGCATGTGCGTGTGTTAAAAATACACAAGTGGCTATGGCTGAATACTCAATGAAAGGCTTGGCAAGACACCTATCAATCTTTGGTTTCAGTTTCTGAATCACAAAAAAATTAACTACAGACATTCATGGTGAACAGCTATTTTCAAAGTTTCAACAGCAAACAAGGATCCAATGGTTTATGGATCCAATCTTTAAACTTGTGGAACACTTAGTAAAATGAAGTATTTATGGATGAAAAGTTTTAAATTTTATATGTCATTCATTTACAGCATTTTGATGCTACACTGGCAATCAACTTTTGGATATTTGTCCATGCAAAACAAAACAAGTTAAGATGTAGGGATTCAGTTTCCTTTCCAGAGTATTTAAACTTGTGCAAATTTGATTTCCTTAGTATCTAAAGGGCTGGAGAACCTCCAGCTCATGGTCCTC